>NC_058413.1:24824030-24839766 GCF_002201575.2 Neomonachus schauinslandi | reverse complement strand
CCCCCCCCCCCCCCCCCCCCCCCACTGTTCAGGCTCACTCAACCAAATCTCAAAGAGAATCAAGGAACAGCGCTGTGCTATCTCTGGGGCTCCAGAGCTTTCTCCTGTCCTAGCACCAGAATTGTGAGGGGAGGAACCTCAGCTGCTTTTATGTGAGAATGGCCACCAGTTCTCTGCCCTGAACGGCTGTGGAAAGTCACATTACATTGCATGACCTACCATTTGTGACACCCCATTTATAGACACTGACCCTGCGAAGTGATGTCCAAAAACAATATGGAAGTACCTTTTGACCTCTTGTAATGAAAAGAGAAGCCAAGGGAAATGAAAGAGAGCATAGACAGTAGCAAACTGATTGCCACAGGTTGGGGAAGGGGGAGGCAGCTGTGTAGATCCTATTTGAGTATTTTTATGACTGTATTTGTTTATACTTTAGCAAGCCAGCTGTCCCTGACATAGTTGCTACTCAGGGTATGTTAAGTGCCTGGGAAGTCCCTCAGAAGGTTACAGGGCTTTCCACCCTTGGAATCTTAGCACCAGATAGGCAGGTTTATGACCAAATAAGAGAATAATGGCTTTATCCCTTGCTTGGCAAGTCCTCGGTCTTTATTCATTAGTTCAGAAGTCCCATTGGTCCTGAAACTTCCAAAGATGATTTGTAATAGAAGAAATTGAATCTCTAAACTAAGGACTCCTATTAAATGAGACTGCTCTCCTTATGCCCCCATAAAAAGTCATCTGTTACCTAAACTGATAGGTTTAACTGGTGATGTTGCTAAGACCAGAGAGAGAGAGAGAAAGAAGAAGAAGGAGGAGGAAGAGGAGGGGGAGGAGGAGGAAGAAAAGAAAAAGAAGAGGAGGAGGAGAAGAAAATAGGTCCCACATTAGTCAGGGCTGGGCTTATACATGGGGCGATTATGAAGGATCTATTTTTAAAAGAGAGGCCCACTTTCTGCACTCATTTCCAACTTCTGTTCTCCCCTATCCACCCTCATAACCTCCTCCCAATCATGATCTTTGAGAACTTCCTTCTCTTCTGTGAACTCCATTGGCCAGTTCCATACGCAGCTGTCTGGTTTTCTTCTTATTTTCAAGCGGGAAGAAAAGAAATGGACACCTAGTCACTCCACTTCATAGCCTCTACGTCCAAGCGCTCCCTGCTTTCCAAGAGCTTTCCTGGTCTGCTGCAGACACGCTCACTCCGGCTCTTTAGCCACTCCAGGATCCAGTTCATGAGGGCTATGCCAGGCTCTATCCCGAGATTTTCTTCAGGGTCATGGATAGTCTTACAAGTCTCACAGCCAGGGATGGTTTTCCTTTTCTAGAGATTTCCAATAAATAGGCTGAGATAGGTGATTGTTTTCTATTTTTGGAATTTAATACGATCTTTACTTTTATTACTGTTGTAGTCCCTCACTTGGATATGCCTCTGTGTTCTCAGATAGGAATGGGAGAGGTCCAGAGCTTCCAGCCCTTGGATGCAATACCCCTCCAATATTGCCCAGAGTTCATGGAATAGGATGTATTCTCTCCCGTTTGAAATAATGGCATAGAGAGCTTAAGATGCAATTTTTTCCTACAATTGTCAATCTTTTATGTCTCCTGAGGGCTGCCTTTAAATTAGCACTGGGTGAAAATAAAATGGGACAAGAGACTCCTTCGTATCAATATTTTGTAGATTCTAGCCTGGCAGAATGGAATTCCCAAGCAGAACCTCTCAAAGTTTTATATTGAGATCATGATGCCAAGAACTGATTCCATAGCCAATGTTCATTCAATACTGGTACAGCAGAGGAATGGGAGAAAGGAATCTCTGACTTCTCTAGAAATGTCAAGTGTACTTAAGAATAAGAATAACGTGGTCCATTTACCTTTATGTCATAGGTATGCCTTTCTATAAATCACTTATGTTGAGTTTTCAAAGAATAGCTCATTGTTCAGCATGTACAGTAACCATTGTTACTTTGATTTGTCACAGCACACCCTTCCTCTGATTTTTGTATATTTATCGATGGACCAGTAGTAACGAGGAAAGTATGATATGTATATTGCCCAGTTGAAAGCACTTATTGGAAAATACCAAAATGCCACTATTAAAAGACTAAAGGAAACAGACTCTGGAGTCTCTGATTTAAAGGGAATGGAAGTCTGGGAGGGACCGAGCTGCAATGATCTGCCTGGCTGAGTAATTTAGAACCACAAGGTTAAAGTTTGTGAAGTGACTGAAACTTTACACTCATTTTTTCTAAAAAAAAAAAAAAAAAAAAATCACATGGACTTCTACCACTTGAGGGTCTTCTTTGGGAGAAAGTTTAATTTTCTGTAGTAAGTGGTCCACATAGCTCAAACTAAGTAAGATATCTTGAAGTGTTAGTTCTTTAAAAGCTGAGTACTACTCCAGGACTTCCAGGCAAAGAGAGAAGAATGAACATACTCATCTCCATTCTTTCATGCAGGCCTCTGAAAAGACAATAAAGAGATATTCCAAAAGGGTGTAAACCAAGGGGATCAAAGAGACTGGAAGAAGAGACAATAGGAACAAAAATTTGAAGCTGGAGAGTGACAGTTCATTGGTAACTGAGCAAATCTGGAGAAGCTGAATCTTAAGCCATCAGTAGGGAAGTTGAGACAGGTCAGGTGCATTTGTGAAGCAGAACCCGCACCAAAGGCTCAGAAATTGGTAGCATTAGCTACCTCTGGGATGTGCTGGAGGAGATGGGGATAAAATTAGGAAGATGGCTTTGAAGTCTATTTAAGATGCAGTTAGAACCCCAGATCTCCCTCTTCACTCCAAGTAGCTGAGTGACTGTTCTTTCCCAATCCCAACCAATGACCATTCTCTGAAGAGGGCAAAACAGAGAGTTTCTGAGGGGCAACAAGGCATATCCGGTTGACATTAGAAATATCATACCAAGAAGTGAAAACATGCATAAGGAAAGTTGAGACTCCCTTGCCTTCTCCCCCTAGCTTGGTTTCCAGAATGCCAGCAGCCAAGCATGTATCCATCAGGCAGAAGTTCAGTCTTTCTGGGGGAATCTGATAAGTCTGAGAGAAAACTCTGAAGATACATGAGCATTCCCCCAAGGAAATGGCCCAGCAAAGCAAGATGCAGTGAAGATCACATCTCAAGCCCTGCCAGGCACACAGGGCTCTTAGCTTCCTGTAGCTCCCTCTTACACATCAGAAGTAGAGATGATTCACAGAGAAGAAAACTTTTAAAAACATCATTAATAACCTCCTTAAGGTAAGAGGAGATCATTTATCAGTGGAACAAGAGCACAATGCTAGCATAAAAAGGAACATTGAGGGAATGCCTACAAAAAAGGAGCTCTTTAAAATTCAAACTCTAGGGGTGCCTGAGTGGCTCAGTCAGTTAAACGTCTATCTTCAGGGTCCTGGAATCGAGCCCTGAGTCAGGCTCCCTGCTCAGCGGGGAGTCTGCTTCTCCCTCTCCCTCCCTCCCTCCCTGCTCATGCTCTCTCTCTCTCAAATAAATAAAATCTTTAAAATAAATAAATAAATAATAAAATAAAATTTAAACTCGAAAGCACAAAGTAAAAAATAAACTCAATAGAAGGTTTGGAAAATAATGTTGAAGAAATACCCCAGAAAAGAGAGAAAAGACAAAGCAAAGGAAACAGAGGAGAAAAGATAAAAGTAGGGAACCATTCCAGGAAATCTAACATGCGGATAATAGGAGTTGCAGAAAGAGAAAACAGAAAATGAAAAGGAAGGATTCATTCAAGAATAAATCAAGAAGATCTCCCAGAATTGAAGAACACAAATATCTAGACTAAAAGGACCAAGTGAGTGCTTGGTACAATGGGTGAAAACGGACTCACACTAAAGCACATCATCTTAAAAATTTATCACAGTTGAGGCAAAGAGATTATTCGATAAGCCTCTGGAGAGGGAAGATTGATAGTACAGAGGATTAAGAATCAGAATAGAATCAGACTTCTCAACAGCCACATAGAATACCATGAAATGGTGCCCTCAAAATTCTGAGAGAAATATTTCCTAGCTAGAACTCGAATTTAGCTAAACCACAAATTAAGAGAAACAGTAGCATGAAGGTGTTTAAATATGCATTGTCTCCAAAACTATCCATCCATTTTCAGACAACTCCCACAGAATGTACTCCATCAAAACAAGGAAGTTACCGAGAAAGAGGAAGGCATGGGACTCAGAGAGCAAAGTAAAGGGAATTCCTGCAATGATGACAAAGGGAGATCCTGGGACGGCAGCTGCATAGTGCTAGGGATCAATCCATCCAAACTGAAGTACTGACAATAAATGAATGGACCTCTAATTAAGAAGAAAATTACATTTTTGGTTCTAGCAGTTAGCTATCTGTGCATTAAAAACCACTCCAAAAATGCAGTAACTTAAAACACAAACATTTATTATTTCTTGGGAGTCTGCCCATTGGCTGGGTGCTGCTGCTGATCCAGGCAGAGCTCAGGGGGGCATGATTATACTCACAGATGTGTCTGTGGTTAACAACAGGTCAACTAGAATCTATGATGGCTTCATCAGGCATGGCTGGGAAGATGGGGGGTGGTCTCCTCCTATGTGTCGTCACATGCCCCCAGCTGCCTGATCTAGCCTTGGCGGGGATCCAAGTGATGGTAGATGCCCACAAGGCTTCTTGGGCCTAGACCCAGAATTGATTCTCTATCATTCCACCATATACTACTGACCAGACAGATCGTAAGGGCAGCTTGGACTTAAAGGGTGGGAAACAGATTTTACCCCTGAATGGGAGGAGCTGCAAAGTCACATTGCAAAAAGTGTGGTTACAAGGAGACCAGTGATTGGGGTCATTAGTGTAATCAATCCGTGACTGTTGGTTGAAAGATGCTTGTGCTTGAGGGCACCTCTTATGTTTACACTTAAGTACACACACCATCTTGGCCATGTTGGCAAGAGCATTAATTTAGAAAACCGTAAACAACTTCATAAATGCCACGTTTATTGGAAAAGGAAGGAGCAGGGTCCTGTGTGAATCTATGTTCCAGAGATTACCCGATACAGTAGAAAGAGCATGAGCTTCGGAATCAGAAAAACCTGGGTTTGAAGACCGACTCTATCACCTAACTGTGCAACCCTGTTCACACATCTTAAATACTTGGAGTCTTAGTTTTCTTATCTGTAAAAAGAAGGACCATGAAAACTCCACGGGGCCACTCTGAGGATTAAATGAGGTAATAGTACCTGACAGGGTCTGGCCTACATCAGGTCCTCAAAAATACTAATTCCTAGGTGAATATCAATTCATCTCCCTTATGCACACAGTAGGCACTTAACTTCTCTCTTCACCATCCCCTCCGGTTTCCAGAACTCTAATCAGCTTTTAAGCTCTTAACTTAGGATGCCTGGAACCAGAATATTTTGGACTCCAAAGCTCTTCGATTTTCACAGAAAGGTTTTTTGCTTCCAAAGCCAGACTAAAGAGCAAGCAGTCCCGGAAGCCTATTAGCTGGCATCCCTTGATGAAATCTTGGCCATTCAAGCTGTGGCTGTGGATTAACCAAAGCTATGGCTCCACCCACAGCTTTGATAAAGATTTCCAGAAAGTTGCCTCACCACCCCCCTGCCCAGGCCAAGCCCCTTCCCCTCCCAGTGCCACCCCTTTACCTTGTCCAGGTGTCATCGACACAGGTCTTACTCTGCCACGTAATTAATTGGCCCATGGGCCTGTCTTTTCCACAAGACAGCAAGCTTGAGGGCAGGATCCGGCTCTGGATCTCCAATGCACAGCAGAAAGCCAAGATCAATAATGTCCTCAACAGTTACCCTCTACAGAGCGCTTGCAGATTCCTGGATTTCACCTTTGAGTTGTTCCTATAAACCATGAAGGAGAATTCGCGTCCTGTTTTTAACAGGTGAGGCACCTGGGGATGCAGAGAAGTTAATTATTGTCCCTAGGATACACAAGTAGAAAGTGGTAGAACCTGGAATGGAGCTTAGCTCTGTCCAGAGCCTCTGACCTCACACACTTTGTTGCCTGTAGTCAGAAGTTTGGTAAATTGAACTTGTCCAAGTTAAGAGGTCATCTTCGAATGCTGTAAACCAGGTCAGCATGCCCTCATTCTCTGGGCCCAGTGGGACTGAGGGAGGCTTCCAAACACCACAGGAAGGGCTTGGGAATGAGTAGGTGAAGGTACACTCACCATTTAGGCCATATTGGTGATAGAATTAATTTAGGAAACTGTAAACAACCTCATAGATGCTGTGTTTATTGGGAGGGGAAGAAGCAGGTCCTATGTCAATATGATTTTTGCCATGCTGCCTGGGCAAAGGGTCAGGGGAGCAGGAAGTCTGGCCGAGCCATCCTTCTTTCTCAATAACCAGCACCCCAGCCTCCAGCCCCATTCCTTGCCTGTGTTGACATCTGGGCTTCAACACCGGTAGATTGCCCGTCAGGGCTCCCCATAACCCGCCCCCTCAACCCACTCCCTCAGGCTTCCAGACTGTTTGCCTCATCATGTGATGACTACTGTTTTCCAGAAGTCTAGTCCAAACCACTTCCTCTTTCCTCACTCCCTACAGAAGAATGGCAAGAACCTCAGGAAAGGCCCCTGAAGTTGAGTTAGAAAATGGCTGTCTTTAAAAGAAAATTCTGAGTACAAATCTAACCCTACCCCTTACTCCCTGTATGACCTTATGTAAGTTTTTGAATGGCTCTGGGCCTCGGTTTCCTCGTCTGTAAAATGGGAACTGTCATTATTACCAGAAAGACAGATGAGCGATTAAATGAGATAATATATGTAAAAACGTGTGGGATATAGCAGATGTACGTAGTTTTTTTCCCCTCTTTCCTGCCATCTTCAACATTTTTCTCATGGGAACACATAGTAGGGACCTAGATAGGCTATGAACCATGGTGTGGGGGAAGTCAGGGCTATTCTAAGAATTTCTGAGCCCTTCCCACCCTTCCAAGAATTGGGGTCCTAAAAACCCTCCCACTCTGAGATTCCCAAAGACCCATTATAAAGGAAAAGAGGTTCTCCCTCCTGTTTTCTGAGGAAGGGTGGAGCATTCAGGCTTATTACTATCAACATCTTACTACACGAAGACCCCGCCAAAGCAGGGCTTCAGGGTGGCTTTTAAATGAGGAGAGAGAGGAGAGGGGGTTGAAATTCTAGGGGCCTGGCTCCAGAGAGCCTGGCCCACACCTTGGGAAGGTTTCCGTGGAGAAGTGGAGAGACAGGTTTTCAGCGGTAAAGGCTTACAGGCAATTCAAACTTCAGGCAAGGTTACTAGAGTTCAAAAAGAACTGTACCTTTTATTTTCTTCTCCTCCAAGGATTCTTTAAATCTCATTAAGAAATGAAGAAAGAAATGTCAGGAAAAGCTGTCGGAAGGATAAAAATAGAATTAAGAAGAGTGCAAAGAAGAGCAAGACTTGAACAAAGGTAGTGAAAGCAAGTTAGTACTTTATTTAATAAGGCCTTTCTGTATATGGCAGAGAGAGAAATCCTAAGAGGTATGAAGTCATCCCCAAAGAGTCCCAGTAAGGACAGCGTCTCTCCTCTAATTCCCAGTGAGGCTGGCTGGCGGTGCTTCCAGGGCAGGTTGGGTTGGCCACACTCGGCCTCTCTGCTCTTCCGCCCTCTGAAGCCAGTCTCCGTGGGTGCTAGTATCCAGCACCTGCAGCACCATGGGGTCTGGCCTGGGGGGCAGAGTCATTGGCAATGCTGGGCTCCGTCTAAGGGCAACACCAGGCTGGGATATCTCTCAACAGGACATCTCTCAACTCCCTGACCCTCTGTGGTGGATCACTTTCTCCTTCAGCAAAATTTCGAGCTTTGTGTAAAACCTAATCAAGAAAAGTCCTACGTGTTCATCTGGCAAGCCAAAAATGGGATCAATGGGAATCTTCCCATCTGTGTTCACATCCTTTGAGATATTGTTACTTTCCCTGTTATTTAACCAACTTGTTGGCCTTCTCTGGCCTGTTGATAATGCACCCCCTAGTGGATGTTACAGAACATTCCTCTGGTCCCTGGGGGAAATTGGGTCCTACTACCTGACTTCGGTCCTTGACTCCTCAAAGTAAAGCCAGCAAAAAGAGGGTGAAGGTGGATGTCCTTGCACCAAAGTCTTAGTGTAGAGTGGGAGTGGAACTGGATCGCCTTCATGGTGGGAAAAGGATTAGGGTACAACTGATGGTCCACATTTTCTTTTTAATCAATATGTTGTTTTGAAAAGGATTCAAAGATCATAAAGAGAAGGAAATATTAATTAGTTGCCATTTAATCATAGTACCAAATACCTCCTATGTGCTGAGCACCGTGCTGTGTGCTGGGCTCTACATCCTCGTCTGAGAGACACAAACAAGTGAGTAGAGTACCTTCCATGACAGGGGATGCAGAGAAGGGTATCTACCTGCATGGCTAACATTGACTAGGTGCTTGTTATCTTCTAGACGTTGTTTAAAACCTGCTGTGCACAGTAACCCAGTTAAGTGATTTAACCTCTCTGTGGTTAAATAGATCATAGAACATAGCCCATAGAGTTATCAAAACTAAACGAATCAATATCTTAAGGCTTTAGAGCAGTGCCTGGCACAGAGCCCTACATAAGCATGTGCTACAGTAGGAAAACTAAAACAAGACTCAGGAGATCCACATGGAATAAAGTACTTTATTATCTTTATTTTACAGATGGGGAAACTAAGGCACAGGGAGTATAGTCCCTCGGTAAGTGACAGAGACAGGATGCCAACATGAACAGTGTAGAGCCGGGGACTGCCCTCTGAACCCCTACACCGTACTGCTTCTGCTCCAACATACCGATCCTTTTAATGGGAATGATTTTCAGTACAGCTTCCGAAGAGGGCTAGCATCAGTGTTGATGAGCTATTAAATGAGTCTCAAAATCATCTGGGACTTTAAAACGGTTTATGCCCATTAGTTGGTTCTAAATACAGCACATATTAAGTGGTCTGTTCGGTGTTTGGGGAAAAGTTCAATTCTATACCAAATTTTGGCTCTATTTGATTTGGAGTTATTCCTTTGGCTACATGGATTTGTTGAAAGAATCTACGGCTACTCAAAGAAGAGATTGACTTATTTGGTGTCTTTTTTTGTTCTGTAAAAAGAATTTAACATTAAAAATACAAAATTAGGGGCGCCTGGGTGGCTCAGTCAGTTGAGCGCCAGGTCTTGATTTTGGCTCAGGTCACGGTCTCAGAGTCCTGGGATTAAGCCCTGAGTCAGGCTCCAAGCTTGACTGGGAATCTGCTTGAAGATTCTCTCTCTCCCTCTCCCTCTGCCCCTCCCCCTGTTTGAGCTCACTCTCTCTCTTCCTCTCTCCTCTAAGATAAATAAATAAATCTTTTAAAAAATACAAATTGAATGATCTACTCCATTTCTAGAAAAAGGTAAATAGAAAACTAAACATCTGTTTTCTGCAGAATTCTTTATTCCCCAAAGTTTTTAGCTGGAGATGTTTTCTCTTCCAAAGAATATCCTCTAAGTTTGGTAACCAGCTACACAAATGAGCTGAATTTCAAATCATATCAGTCTGACTGGATAAACTCATTTCCTCCTGCTTCCAGAATTTAGAGAAACATGATTTGAATAAGATGTTCTTTGTTGTCCAGTAAGAGTAAGGTGTCTGATAAATTACCTTAGCCGTAAGGCAGGTACAAATGCTCTTCAGGCATATTAAGTCCAGGGTATTCATTCTGCTAGGAGAACTGTCAAGATGAGTGGAGAAAATAGTATTTGTTATTTAGGTCAAGACGGGGGTTCTGAAAGAAATTAATCCCAGAAATGATGAGGTGTGTTTGATTTTAGGTAATTGAGGGGAAACCCAGCCACCACCTAGGGTGACAATCTCTCACCAAGTTTTTCCTCCCATCCCTCCAGTTCTCAGAGACAAGGGCTCATTTCTGGGGAATCCAGAGGACATGGAGACAGAGCCCATCATTCTCTGTGGCTCAACTGTAACTTGAAGAAGGAGAAAATCAATCGACATCCAACAGGGAAGGTTGGGATTGCTGAGGGAAGTAGAAAGAGCCGAAAGGGGCAGAGATTTGATTATTTCTGTGGGCAGGGCTGGCGGACACTGGGAGAAAGGATTGTGGTGATATCAGAAATAGATGGGGTTCATGGAGGAGAGATAAGGAACAGGAATGAAAAGAAGATAGGGAAAATCCTAGAAATGTGCCTCTCACATTGCCCACCCCAGAAGGAAACTCTCTCTCTCTCTCTCTCACACACACACACCCACACACACACCAGCTTGTATCGTATGGGGATAAGAAGTTAGATCAGTTCTACTTCTGAAATCAATTATACACTATATGTTAACTAACTAGAATTTAAATAAAAATTTGAAACAAACCAAAAAAAAAGAAGGTAGATCAAGTCCACAAAATCTCGCCTCCCTCTCCCCACTCCATTCTTACAATTGTGTAAGACTTTCAAATAATCAGTAGCTGGATATATAACCTTCATAATAAGCATCATGTTTCCTTCAGCGTCCTCTGCACCTAGAGGAATGCCCTGGCACATAGTAGGTGCACAGTGATACATGCTGAGTAAAGGCCCACATGAATCATAGAAAGAGGCACGTCTTATATGGCAGAAAAAGAGGAATCTGATTCACTGGTTATATTTTGGGCCTTTCCAGAGTATCTGAATGAGGAAATGATATCTGGTTACTTCCAATCCGAGTCATAACCTAGCATTAAGCTGGGAATATATATCCCCCAGGCCAGCTGCTAAAGATTTAGCACAATGTCACCAAGATGTGGAAGGGGAGGGAGCTGGCCAGCTAGCGGGGCAATGGTGCGTATTAGAGTTTCTTACACGATGGTCGATCTAAGCAAGGGATGTATGCCAGGCAGCTTAGTGCAGACTTGGCACTGCCTGCTGGAAGGGGGTGCAGCATGCACAATTGCGCCATTCGAGAATGGATCTTCTATCTCAGACTTCCGGGTTAAGTCAACAGGTTGAATATATTCATTTACGGATTTTCCTTCCTAAGACTTGCTCAAATGATAGCAAATGTATCAAAAGAGTATAGGCCTACAAATACAAAAAGCGTGGAAGAAGAAAGCACATTAACAGAAAATGAGAGCTCAACAGATTTTGGAAGACAGAACGTAAATGGTGAAGGCATTCCTGGTCTCGCCGGCGTGGAAAGCTCTAAGCCAGCAGGTGCGCCGAGCGAGCATCTCTGAGAGGAGCTCCGGCAGAACCCATCTCCCATAGGAGACGCCTGTGTCCTGACTCAGCAAGTGGACGGAGTGGTGCTGAGGAGCACAAAAGCATGACTTCAGCTTGAGCTAGACAAGCTTGGTCCGAAGGGCCCCCAAGACTTCGGATCTTGAGCACATGGCACACAGACAAGTGAGAAGTGGAGACAGGTTCACAGCTGTGGGAACGTCTGGTGGCGGAGCTGGTCAGTGGAAGTCGCTGATGGCAGTGTCCTTACAAAATTAATCCGCCTCCCAGCCTCTAAATATCCAAGAGAAAAATAGAGGCAGGGTATCCTTCCCTTCCTGATTACTGATAGCTGAATAAACATTATGCCTGAGGGCATCTTATTTAACATATTTGGGCCTCAGTTTCTTCATCTGTGAAATGGGGTCAATGTGCCCCACTAAGCAGCATGAGCATTTCCCCACAGCAAGACTGCGGCTGGACCAAGGGAAGTCCATCTTCCTGACTCATCTCTTCAGAGGACAGCTAGAGACCCATTCCGTGGGGGCAGAAATAAAGATAATATATCAGTTTGGGTTATTTTTTTTTTTCATCATTTAGCTTTCAATAACACAGCTGTTTAGAAAAAAAAAAACCCTCACCTCTAATTTGAAGTTGGTGCAGAAAAGAATAATTTCTAAACTCTCCAAGCCTCGATCTTAGAAAAATGATACTCTTATATTGTATCAGCCGAGACTACTTTGATCTGTGCTGTCTTTTCCTCCAGCCTGCCTTCAGAAGCCTCTCCGGTGACTGAGTTCCCTTTTCCCAGTTCAGACAAACATAAATCATTTCCATAGGCATCATCGGATAGCTACTGGCTCATAAGGAGTGTTTAATTTTGCTTCCAAATGAGGCTACCACAAAGAGAAAACATTTAAGCCGAAACCCCAGAGTAGGAGATACATTTCCCTAATGTACCAGGTGATTGTTTGCAGTACAAACAACTGCAAATTCTCTGTGGCCCCAAATAACAAAGTTGATTGCCCACTCCTGCTATATGCCCATCGTGGGTCCTGATAGGCTCCGTCATCATGGACCCTGAGACCCTGAGTGGTCAGGGTGTAGTCATTATCTCAAATATTTTCATTACTTTGAGATTCTAGAAATATGAACATTTGTAGAGCTGGAAGAGGCAACTACTTCTCAACCCCAAACAATAAAAGATAAAATAGAGATGTGCTATACACTAACTCAGTCTCAGAAGAAAATCGGTTTGAGTACATGGTCATCCTATCTATTGCTAAAACCTCTGCAGGAACTAATGTGGCATCCAGCATGTTCTTTCATTCTAAAAAATGGCTCAGAGAAAAAGAAATCTGAGGATATGGCTCTCTGCCTCAAGCCTGATTGGCTCAAGGTCCCCGCAATTACGAGAAAGGGATGTGTTTCTAGAAGGACTGAGGGTGTGGCTATTGGCATACGAGGCTGAGTAGAGTCAAACTTAAAAAGCCAGTGAAGATTTTGAGAGTCATGATGCCCAAGAAACTGTGGACCTCAACTAGAAAACTCTGTACCTGATGAAGAATTAAAAGGAGCCCTGAACCCTAACTTTCTATGAGCAGAAAGCAGAGGCTGTTGTTGCAGGAGAGATTATTCCTATATGCTTGTTTCACACGCAGCAGCAGAGTATAATGGAGAAGGTGGGGCTTCTGAGGAGGTGGAATGAATGGTCACTGGGGGGAGATGGGCTGGGGAAGCCCTCCCAGGGAGCCAGATTAGAACCTAATTAAGAAATGTCCCTTATTCGAAGTCAAGGGGGCCCTCTAATGTCTGCCCACCAGGATTTCTGAAATGCTATGGCTCAGTGACTCAAGTCTTCCATTTGTCCTCTTTCCAGATGGGAGTATGTATGGTGATTAAACTGTCCCTATTCTGCCATTGGAGCACGTATGTGTGAAAGGGGGATGGGAGGATGGCGGGGGGAGAGGGGGGCGCTGCAGAGAACTTGCATTT
Organism: Neomonachus schauinslandi; assembly: GCF_002201575.2. NCBI lineage: Eukaryota > Metazoa > Chordata > Mammalia > Carnivora > Phocidae > Neomonachus > Neomonachus schauinslandi. Next base: position 24,826,589 of record NC_058413.1, on the reverse strand, counting down.
TGTTTTCAGCGATTTCTGGGCCAACAGGAGCCACATCTGAACTATATATAGAAACTTCCACGCAGCACTCTGAGATCCTGGACTTTGAGCTTGATGCCATGAATGAATGAGACTTTGGGCATACCCTCATGGGGAGGAGGTCTAAGTACATTTTGCATTTGTAAAACTGTGTGCACCAAATATTGGGTGACCAGAGAGGTGGACTATGGTAATTTATTGGCGCACACATTTCTGGATCTCCTCCATCCTGAGAATGGAGGTGGGATTGCATTTCGTTCTCCCTGGAAGCTGCATGGAACCATGTGGCTAGTTCTGGCCAATGAGTTGTGAGCTGAGGTGGCATTGAACTGCTTGTCTGAGGACCTCCCTAGAGCTCTCTTTCCCTCTGGCATGGCAACAAACCTGTTTAAGGTCATAGCTGGCTTATCATCTAGGGTTCCTGGGGAAGTACAAGGAGGAGAATGACCTCTGCAGACCCATGGTAGAACTATGCTATGAGCCAATAATAAGCTCATCTTGCTGATACCACTGCACAACTCATCCTGACTGATACAGGTAAGAATGGCAGACAGAAGACAAACAGGAATCCGTCCCTCTTCCGGGTTTCTTTGAAGTCATTGATAATCAATGGTGATTCCTTCCTAGCAAGCACAGATAGTGCCTGAGAGTCTCCCTCACTCTCGGTTGATCTGACTTAACACTCAAGATGACACTCATTGTCTTGCTGACTTAGCAAACACTTTAAGGAAGAGAATAATCCGTTCTGACAAGATGGGCCAGCTCTTATAGGTGCATCTTGGGGCTCCGGGCATCCTTGGAGATCTCCTCTTTACCAAATGTGGGTTTCAGGACTCCAGAGGGCAACTAATTAGGTGATGTAGGACCAGATGGGATGACAAACATGACCAATTTCATCTGAATGCATAATTGGGCTTCAAGATTAGACATCAAGGAGTATTATGTGAAGCAGAGTGGTTCAAATACCATAAAACATTGGTAACAGAGCAATAGACTCTGTTGGGTTACTTGGGAAAACAGAGCCAGTATATGGAAGGCATTGAAACTAGAAAGACCTCCAGGACAGCTTTTTCTTTCGGTGTATGTTTCTGAACATCAACTGCATTGGAGGGAGGGGTGTTGATAACACCTACCTCACAGAATTGTTGTGAGAATGATACGAGCTAAGGTAAACAAGAGCCTGCCACATGGTAGGCATGCGTGGAATGAAAGCTTTAGCTGATGCTGTTGGTTCTCTGCTCAGATCCCCTTCTCAGGTTGGTGCATCCATCCCCTAACTGCTGTGTTGACAACTAACAATTCACAGCAGCCAACCCCCCCCCCCCCAGAGAATGGGTCTCAGCAGATGGGAGCTGCCTTATCCTAGAGACCATTCTCCCCTCCCACAGCCCACAGCCAAAGACTGATGGATATGGGTGCTCAAAGACAGGTCTCCTTTCTTCAAGGACAACTAGGACATTCCCTGAGACTGTCTTCTTGTTCAGCTCTTTCTCTTCCCTCTCCTGTTTCCCTCAATTCTTTATAAAGTTTTGTGAAAAGTACTCCCTCAAAAAAATCACGTGAATTTGAATCCTGTCTCAGGTTGTTCTTCTAGGGATCCCACCTAAGACAATAGCTACTATTAATCATAAATAGCAGGCTCTTGAGATGTGGTCATGCCTTGAAGCTGCTGAAAAGTGTCGAGAGGCACAATTTTGAGATGATTCTAGCATGATGATGGATGAGCTCCCCAAACAAAAAGCTCCAAAAAGTTTCTCCCAAGTTGTGTTCTTGAAACTGTTGCGGGAGAAAGTAAATGCCATTTGTGAAAGAAGACAAAGCAAAGAAGAAAATGGTGATGAGAGGAAAGCTGCTGAGAATAGACCCACCAAGGGAGTTCTGTAGGGTCCTGCTGGGTTGGGCACATTCCACAGAAATGGCCTTTCTCATGACACTAGGCTCTACTAGTACATGCAATGCTGTGAGCTACGGACTCTCTGAGGGGCTTTTCCAGCAAAGAAAGAATTGATTCTTTCCTGGATGTCCTGTTTCCCACTGGAAGAGCCAACTCAGGCTCCCATCCTAGTGAGAGGCCTCTTTAGCCAGGCTAAGACTCACTTCCTTTTCCTGAAAAAAATCTAGTGTGTTTCCTAGAAATCACAGCTTTGGTAAGTAATAAAAGTATTAGAGGGCCATCTGGAACATCAGGTAGTACAGTCTCATGATGTCCGTGAAGCTTCTCTAGAAGTAAAAGAATGATTATCCTCGAGAAAAGGCTGAGTGAAGGAGTAAAGGCTGGGTCAAGAGAGGTCATGGTCTATCAATAAAGCCCAGATTTTTGGAAGGTCAGCTCTGAGTTCTGGGTTAAACACTTATGCCCATGTGATATGGTTGAAAAGAGGCCAAACTGGGAAAGAGGAAGCATAGCTTCCTACAGCTTAGTCACTGAGAAGTTGTTATTGATAATGCTGTGTGGCAATAGTGATGATGATGATGGTGGTGATGATGATGGTGATGATGATGGTGATGATGATGGTGATGGTGATGATGGTGATGATGATG
>NC_058413.1:24781202-24824020 GCF_002201575.2 Neomonachus schauinslandi | reverse complement strand
TGATGATGGTGATGATGATGGTGATGGTGATGATGGTGATGATGATGATGATGGTGATGATAGTGATGATGATGATGATGGTGATGATGATAGTGATGATGATGGTGATGATGATGGTGATGGTGATGGTGGTGATGGTGATGGTGATGATGATGGTGATGGTGATGATGATGGTGATGGTGATGGTGATGATGATGGTGATGGTGATGATGACGATGATGGTGATGGTGACGATGATGGTGGTGGTGACAATGATGATGATGGTGATGATGATGGTGATAGCTATCATTGGTGGGTCAAGTACTATGTTAACTACTTTGTGGATGTCCTGTCATTAGATCCCCTATTTAATGGGCATGACTAGCCCCATTCCATAGATGAAGAAGGGAGGCTAAATAAACAATCCATTGCTCGTCGCTAGAAGAGGTACAGAACCAGGATTTAACCTTGGGTTGCCATTGCATTACCTGTAGTTCATTTTAAATGAGGGGGTCATTTTCCTCATCTGTGAAAGGCATGGCTATCCTTCAAATATTTGCTCTCTGAGGTCCTTTCTGGCCTTATAGTCCTGCATGATCTCTGTCTTCTTCACCAAGATGAGGGGAAGTTTGGGATGAGGAGAGAAGCAACTGGAGAAGGGACACTGCATTCCAGCTGAACTTTTCATTCAGATGAAGGCAATTTGGAAATTCCAGGACCCCTCCCTCCATGAGCAGTATGTTACCCAGGCCTGGAAACCATCTGAGAAGTGACAGAGGCCACTGGAGAATTCCAGGAGAACCAAGTCATGCAACAAAAGGAGTCCACTACAGACAACTGCAGTTCTATATTTGTCCTTTTTTCCTTCACTGGAGGCCACTAGATTTTTCCAGACAATATTTGGAAGGCTAATATCTGATTACCCCAAATCACTGACCAAAACAGACGTTGGGGTTTTGTGCATTCATTCTGACCTGATAAAGAGAGAGCATGGGCGGGGGGAGGGGGGAGGAGACACGATAACAGTTTGTCTGATTTATGGAATTCATAAGCATTTAAAGTTGTTGCTTTTAAATGTTTGCAAGAACGGTATTTACGTTGGATGGTTTTATGCTCTTTATGCTCTTTTTGGACAAGCGACGTGGACCCAACCAACACTCCTGAATTGAAGCCTGCCTCTGTGGCTCAGTTTATCTCACAGTGACACAGGAATTAACTCTTGCCTCTCGCTGCCTCAGTGGGAGGATGAATGAACTGAACTTTAAAAACTACCAGGAAGAAAAGTATTAAGCTAAAAAATTTGCATTTTTTCCAGGGACTCCACATTCTTCTGTTCTTGCACAGCCCACATCAAGCGTGTGGGCATCTCCACCCATGCCTTCCTGTCCTCATGAAAGCTTTGCTGGAGGTGCCTGAACCTTCTGTCACCTGTGGCTCTTTGAAGAACAAAGTCCTGGCTTCCTGTTTATGTCACTGTGCCTGGAAGAAGAGGTGCCCAGACGGTTCAGTTCCTTAGGTGGCAGCCTCACAGCCGCCCTTTTCAGACACACTGCCCTTTACAGTTCTGCAGTCCACCATTGTGGGAACAGAGCATGTCACTACAGGGGCTGCTAGGGCTTTGGGGAGTAGGTGGAGAGTTTTCTTGTGACTTCCTGTAACTTCTCTCAAACAACAGTTCGCATCATAGCAAACAGCCTGCTGACGTCAGGCGGAGCTTGCTGGGCCCACTGCGTTATGCATAAAGAAGAGAGGAAAGATCTAGTGGGTCCTGTCTAGCTGTCATCGGAGCTATGTTTAAAGGCCAGACCATGGGAGTCTGAGGAAAGAACGCTTCAGCTTTAATCTTTTTTTAAAGATTTTATTTATTTATTTGAGAGAAAGAGCATGAGCAGGGGGAGGTGCAGAGGGAGAAGCAGATTCTCCACTGAGCAGGGAGCTGATGCGGGGCTCGATCCCAGGACCCTGGGATCATGACCCGAGCCGAAGGCAGACGCTTAACCAACTGAGCCACCCAGGCGCCCCGCTTCAGCTTTAAATTTAAATTCCCCTCCTACAAATGTTCTGGTTTCACTTGCCTCGGTATTCCCGCTAACATGTGCTTCATTAATCAGCCAGCAGTGTGTGAATTACCGGGGGGTCCAGTGGTCCACACATGGGCCCATTGAAGGAGCCATGGACACATAAAAGATTTGAATAGGTACTTTCCAGTCACACATACACACAACATAGACTCTCTCTCTCTCTCTCTCTCTCTCACACACACACACACACGCACACGCGCGCTCGCGCACACACGCATTTTTTTTATTGTATCTAAGAGCACATATGTCAAAGCCTCCTCAGTTATACACTGAGGAGCTATATACAAGAATGTTCATAGCAGCACTGTCTGACACACACAAACAACTAGGAAATGAGGCAAATCTCCACTGACAGGATAATGAATAACAAAAATGTGGCGTATTTTCCACACCGTATCATTATACAGCAGTGACAATGAATGAGCCCCAGCTACTTGTAACAACACGGATGAACTCAGAAACCCAACGTTAGGTAACGAAGAGACATGTCCAAAAAGACTGCATGTAGTCCTTTTTATAAGGCTTCAAATAAGCAAAGCTTGTGTAGGCACGCACACCTGTGAGATAAAACTATTTTTTTAAAAGCAGGGGAATGATAAACACAATTCCTAGGAGCAGTTTCCTCTGGGGAGTGAAACAGATCACCAGGACAGGGAGGAGAACCAAGGTCAAGGGAAATCATTGGTGACGCCGTAGTTCTGTGCTTCTGTGACATGTGGCATTATCACTTCGATCTAAGCATGTCTACATACATACATGATGTATATACATACATGATGACTTCCCTGGCTGACACGTAAATTTCAGAGTCCAAAAGCTTAGAAGTGATCTCATCCAAACCCCTAATTTTACATGTGCCAAAATAACTTCCAAACTGCAAAGGGACTTGCCCACATTTACTCAACTCTTTAGTGACTATATGGAGATCAGAACTCATGTCTTGTAACCCTGAGTCCATTATTCCTCCTTCTATTCTCACCCCCAAAATAATAATAAGTAATAATTCTAGTGATTATTAATTATAATAATTACATATAATAGGCAACATGTATATAATATATAATAATTTTGTACATATATTTTTTGCAGTGGTAAGTAAAAGCAACATTACACTGTCACGATGACAATGGATGGATTAAACGCTTCTGCTCCAGAAGAGAGGGTAAGAAATTAGAACATTGAGATCATACTCCCTGAGCAAGCAAAGTCAAGTTTCTCTCTGCCTGTGTTCTATTTCGAAGGACCAAACAAATCCTATCCATACTAAAGTGTTACATTTACCTCGACTGTGATTTGTGGCTCTTTGCTATCTTAAAACAAAATGGCAGCCCAGAAACGTACCAACAAGCATATTTTCTATAAATAAGATTTTAATAACATTTTGAAGATGGATGTGATGTGATATATACTTGACTCCCAGGGAAGAAGGAAAAATGTGTTTTAAAAGGAAATGTCCAGGGCGCCTGGGTGGCTCAGTTGGTTAAGCGACTGCCTTCGGCTCAGGTCATGATCCTGGAGTCCCGGGATCGAGTCCCACATCAGGCTCCCTGCTCAGCAGGGAGTCTGCTTCTCCCTCTGACCCTCCTCCCTCTCATGCTCTCTGTCTCTCATTGTCTCTCTCGCAAATAAATAAAATCTTAAAAAAAAAAAAAAATAAATAAAAGGAAATGTCCATTTTCACCAGCAGTTTAAAGAAATTCCTGACATTCATAAAAAGAATTGGGGTGTATCACGTCTATCTATTTCACTTATTTAAAATATTTGCTTCCTTTCACCCCCAAGAAAGAATGAGAGAGAATAATTCAATTAATCTAAACCATTCTATTCAGTATGAGGGTGCCCCACGTGTCAAAAAAACCTGCCATTTTCTTGGTGGGCCTCCATTCCTATATATACACCTTTCACTGTGTGAGAATCTCATTATGCTGAGCCCGGTCCTACTTTTGAAGATCATGCATTTTATTTCCACAACATGACTGCCAGATGCTTGCTACTTACCTCCATAGCAATGATTTTTCCAGTACTAGAGAAAAACGTGCAGTTGGACGTATTGAAAGATGATTTGTTCGCATATTAGCCTTTATGAATGATTTAAGGACTCTTTATGGTCTGATAGTCACCAGAGCTATTCACCAACTATTTCCAGTTGTCTTCCTGGGCCCCTTGCACTTCCCTGCCCCCTTGAGGTTAGGTAAAGCCCTGTGACTTGCTCTGGTCATTGGACTATGAACAGGAGTGAGGTCCATGACATTTGGGAGGAAGCTTTTTTTTTTTTTTTTTTAATATTTTATTTATTTGACAGAGAGAGACACAGCGAGAGAGAGAAACAAGCAGGGGGAGTGGTAGAGGGAGAAGCAGGCTTCCAGCCGAGCGGGGAGCCCGATGCGGGGCTCGATCCCAGGACCCTGGGATCATGACCTGAGCTGAAGGCAGACGCTTAACGACTGAGCCACCAGGCGCCCCGTTTGGGAGGAAGCTTTAAGACTCAGTGTAACATCTGCCATGTTCCGTTTCTCCTGAATTTGGCACCTGCAGAAACATGGATATGAAGTCTCTCTCAGACTCCCTCAGTGAAGATGGCTCACAGCAGAGTCCCCCAAAGGCAACTTGTGATGAGCTTTCCACGTGACTGAGAAGTAAACCTTGTATCAAGCCCCGAGATTTGGGAGATAGCCCACATTAAGTGATTCACAGGGAAAATTTGGATTACATCCCATTTTTGTCCACCTCACTAACTTTAGGTAAGATGTGACTCCGCTATATATCTACGCATTCTGGAAAGTATTCATTTGGACACTGTACTTTTCAGTCCACAGTTTTTCCAAAAGGAACCCTGGAGACCCTCACTATGGAAGCGACGCTAGTTTAAAATGGGAACTGAAGGAGAGGCAATGACCAAGAGAAATCAGAATCCACATTTATTGATGAGAGATATATACACAAAAGTTAAAACACTTAGTGAAATATTGGATTCACAGATTGCTTCCAGTATATAAAGAATATCCAGTTATTTTACCCATGAAATGTTACAGTAATCAGTCCACATGGTAAGAAAGCTCAAGGTGAAAACGAAAGATCTCAACTACCCCAAATGTGCGTTGCCAACAAGGCATCTCCTAGTACCATATTGAAGAAATAACCCCAAAATTAGTTGAAGTTTTTTTTTATCTTCAGTCATTAGTCTTTAAAAGCCTGTGTGCTATCGATGCTCTGGGCTACATGACTTTAGACCGATGGGGATTGTGAAGTTGAGGGGAACAATTATTCTCATCTTTCATTCTGGACACATAAGCCTCTCCAGAGGAAACCCTGCCTAAAGGCTAGCTTTTTTTCAGTGGGGTTTCCATCTGGAATCTGACAGGAGTTGAAGAGGCCACATTTTCCAAGAAAAATGTGCCTGTTCCAACATCTGTATCCCCTCACTCCAATCATTGGAGAAGCCACCAAAAATTAATGTGCTCTGTGCCCTCACAGGATCATGCAGGCTTCACGCCTTTTTGTGAGAAGAGAGGGGCACTCAGTGTCCCCAACTGCACGTGGCCATTTTTCTCTGTCCTTGCGGAGGAGGAAAGGAGTTACAGGAACTTTCGATGCTACAGCATTCCATGTAGTGACAATTAGACAGAATGTGTGTTTTAGGAGGCAAGTGTATATTTGCATTAGTTAGGTCTCGTCGTCAGTCACTCAAAACACGCACACAGAGCCTATTAGGTAGAGGTCATAAGCCTTCATGTCTGTGGGATCTGTGCTTCATCAGTTGCCTTTCTGCAACCCCAAAGCTACATACTGACCATTCCTGGGCCTCTAGTGCTCTTTCTATGGACATCTGTGCAGTTTACTACCAGAACTGTGCTTCTGTGGGGTTTTGCCTACATGGCAGTTAGTTAACCTGACTCGAGAAACCAAGGGGGACAAGGTTCTTCAGAACCTCTAAGTCATGAGAATCATGATCAGTATTTGGCAACCAGAGAGGCAGACCTTTACCTAAGGACAGGATGCTAGCTAGCATGCACATAAGCAGACTAACCTTTTGTCTCTCTGAGTCCCATCCACCAAGCAAAGGAGGGCTGTAGCTAAATGTCCTCATTCTAAACCTACCTAAGCCTAGATCATCAAAAGCTCCACAGCTGCAATCACCAGGCATTAGACAGACGTCAGATGACCTTTCACTAAGAATCGTGACACACATCCAACCCTCCCTTGCTCTGAACTGCGTATTTACAAAGATGCTAGACACCCAGACTTTCACACAATCATTGGTACAAAGGATTCATAGAGAAGTTCTGCACTGATACATACCCCTAAATCACATTTAAGAAGAGGAGAAGTGATTCACTAGTTATCTAAGAGGGAAAAGAAGGGTATTCAAAACACCAATCGACATGTCTACTGCATTTAGATGAATAGCCAAAAATAACATTTAAATTAAATTAAAATACATCTCTACACCAATTTCACTGAAATTACACGTAGATACCTACATTATAGCTACACAAAGTGCATAGGCACTGTTCTTCATGCGTGAACCAAGTGTCACCGTATACACACAAGAACGTCATGCTTTGAACAGCTATCTTGTACTTGAAAATCACAGATACAATCATTGCCAGTTGAGGGCACTTCTAATCTGTTTGCTTATTGAGGAACAGCTTCAAATATATACCAGTACACTTTCTATGGAGTTGACTATCTTTTTAAAACATGGCAAAAATACTAGCCCTACAACCATATCAGAAAGTGTGTTTGGCAGAAGGAAGACCCCCTTGTCTTTGCAGTGGCTACCGATTTGCCTTTTGGGGAAAATTACATAGATTGTTATTCACCTGAGGACAGAATCTACCTGGGCTTCTTCTAAACAATTTCATTGTGACTCTAAGCTCCCACCTCCAGCCCCAGTGACTAAGAGTATTGCTTCATAGCTGGTACTAATAACCTTTTTCTTAAAAATACGTGCTCAATTCACATAACAATGTGACATTTACTACCAATTTGCTTGGCAAGAATGAACTGCAACAAATCTGTCTTGATTTGCTTCCTAGCACTCACTCTCAAGCTCTGCTATTCAAGGTTTTCCCAAGCCAATTTGGACATAAATTATTGGGAAGGCAGGGGAAGTTCTGATATAGAAATGATCCCACTCTTATCACCTTATTTTTCATCTTCTTACTTTTGTGAAATTTGAACACTTAGCTGGAAAAACAAGGCTTGGTGTCAGGAATAAGGAATTAGCACCATTCCTCAAGTTTAAAAGACTAATTGCTTAAATGCATATCTTAACCAGCTAAGGGATTGAAGTGATTCCTTGTTCTTTATGGTCATTTTGTTCATTGCATTGCAAAGGACTGGATTCTTAAATTTTTCAAATGCGGTTATATGCTCAGGAAATAACTGATAGCTCTAAGTTGCTGTAGAAATGTCTTGTGCTCTAATTAGTTATAATTCTACATATGTGGTTATATAGAAAATACCATAAGAAAATATCTGTCTGCAAAATTACAGATACTAAATAGATTAATTCAGTCTACACTGAGTTCTTTGTGATTTATGAAGAATAGATACAAACCTATAACATTATTAAAGGCTAAATCAATATTAAACATATAATATCCAGGACTATAAAAACATTTCCTCATGCTCTTTATAAATAATAACAAAGAAGCCCAGGGATTTGTTTAAAAAAGAACGTAAGATTGGGCTGGAGGAATTTGTGAGCGGGGTGTGATACTGATCACCAGGCAATGGAAGGGCAATGGATTGTCCCTGGTAATATCGGTTCTTACCAGGAAGCCAAAATATATCTGCTGGCAGCAAGATCAAATTAGATTCACAGTTTGCCAGTTCTCTCCTTAAGCTGTAGAAAACAAATAGAAAAACAATATACAAAAATCCTCACAAAAGTAGTCTTTTATATACAAATCTCTAGAGTGACCAGATAATCTGATCTGTGTGTTGTGCAACATGGGAATGCAATGCTGAGGTTCCCCAGGGGGAGAAGGAAGAAGGGAGAAGTTAAGGTGATTTATGGAAAGATCTGGATGCCCAAGGTTGAGTTCCTCGTAAGGAAAATTACTCTCCTGGAGTAGTAAGTAAGCAACCAGCGGGCCAGCTTCCTGATCACACATCTCAGAGGACTCGCTGTGCGGAGGAGAAACCTCAGAGCTGTGCTAGACCAGCTTCCTCGGCTAATGTGTGTGTTTCTCTCCTACCAGAGGCAACAGCCATTTCTAGGCAGGCTGAATGGTTGCCATGGAGAGAAACAGAGCCCCAGAGGGAGCAAGGCTCTGATGGCATCATCCCCGTCTCCACAGGGAATGACAAGGGTCACAGTCAGCTGTTAGGTTCCAACACTCACCCAGGGATCGGGGGTGTCTCCAGAGAGACTGGAGACCTGTGATGACCCATGCTCTGGGTCATGCGTTGACTGTGCAAAGCAGTGGGTCTGTTTCAGTAGCCAGGTTCAGTCTCAGCGCAAAAGGGCCCTGTATGACAATCAGAAGAACTTTAAAAATCTCAAAATGGGTACTTGGTCTGGAGGTAGGCAGGTGAAACCAGGCTGGACATAGGAAAAAAAAAAAAAAAACCATCAGTAATTATTTAGGATATAATCTGAGTGAATGAAGTAAGAATTTGTGGGCTTCTCTTGCTTGTCTATAGGTTCTTCTATGGGTCAGTGGAGAACTAGCCTTTGTCTTGCTGTCCTTGCTTCGGGTCTTCTGCACTCAAAAAACAAACAAACAAACAAAAACAATGAAGACCCTAACCCAGTCCGTTCCATCCTACATTTATGTCTTGCTTCCCCAAACCTAAAGAGTGGGGCTTCTCTGGCAATCAAGTAAATACCAAACCTATTCCATATTTAGCAGGAGTTTGGGCTCAGAGCAAGGATGAAAGCAGGGACCCATTGCAGCAGTACCAGAGAGTGCAAGAAGGTGTTCAAAAGCCATGCTGGTGGCATGCACCTTGCAGACAGACCATGCACTTTATCTGCCCTGGAAACCCCTCAGGCACAGAAGGGCAGAATGATAACCAGCACAACTCCACTCTTGTAAGGTAGAGCTTCTCTATAGCTATGATGGGATGCCCATGATAAAAACCAACCAAGACGACCATTTGAAAATGAATTCAAATATCCCTGCAGAGAAAGGACTTGGCCCACAGGCTCAGCCTGTGCTCGGCTGTGCATGTCTATGTATAAGCAGGGAGGGAAGGTATTGACAGACAGTTGCTGTTACTGTGTAAGTCTTGCACCAAATTTCCTAAGTGTTCAAGTTTATTTGCCAAAGACTCCCAGATTCCCATACTGGGTTGGCAATTAGGACGGTGTGCAGAAAACTGTGTGTTTTGGGTTCGGAGTGGGCTCTGTTGCTACAGTGGGAATGATCTAAGGCCCTGAGTGAGGCTCTGGACTCGCCCTACCCCTGTGGCAGCAGTTTTCTCTGAGCTGAACTGCTACTTCTACTAAGACAGTGAGTTAGGCAAAAGGGCAGTTTTGTCAAAGGATGTCTGTGTGTATCCCAAAACACCAAACTATGGATTAACGTGGCCATCTTCCAAGCTTGTTGTAAAACATCAAATGAAGAGAGAGGCTTGAATTTAATATTGCCCCAAGGGGATGAAAAACAATCCAAATTGATTATTCCTTATTGTGGGCCACTCTGACTTAAAATATAAGCAAGTCATACTTTATAGTAGTAAGCCTCTTATGAAAAAAAGAAATTAAAGCAGAGATCATAATATCATGGATCCTTAGGGCTCGAAGAGAGTTTTAATCACTTAATCCAACCCCTTCACTTTGCATATGGGAAGGAATGAGGCTTGGGCATAAAGTGACTTATCTAAGTTATACAGCTAAAAGCTGGCAGAGTCTAAGTCAAATGTTTCTTGTACCCAACGGCATTATTTCTCATCCTCCCTACATCATTATGTGAATTCACTGTGTTAGTCTATGAAATGAGATAGTATTCAATTAAGATTCCTTGTCATCTTTTCTAGAACCAACCCTTGCACTAACATGTGGTCTTTTACTAAATTGTCTCTTAAGCAGCAATGATGACAGGTGGAATGAGAAAGGAGAAGGAAGAGTGGGCAGTTGGGTTTTCCTTTTGGGAAAACCACAAGCAACTATAGCATGAGCAGCTTTGGACTCGCTTCACCTAAGGAGAACAGTCTGCGTATAGCGCCTGCCCAGGTTGCCACTCGGTGGCCCTTATTCTAGATTTCAGCCAGAAAGTACCAGAGATACTGAGGCTGTTAATCTCTGGCAGCTAGATGTACAAAACTCTCACTTCAGAATTCCTTCGGGCTCTTTGCTTAAACTTAATCTTTAGAGGAGATATAAAGCTAAGTGAAATAAGCCCATCAGAGAGAAACAAATACCAGATGATTTCACTCATATGTGGAATTTAAGAAACAAAACAAAGGAACAAAGATAAAAAGAGGCAAATGAAAAAGCCAGACTCTTGAATATAGAGAACAAACTGCTGGTTGCCAGAGGAGAAGTGAGTGGGGGGGGATGGGCAAAATAGGTGAAGGGGACAAAGTGTACACTTAGCGTGACCCTAATAGTCCAAGAGTGCGTATTACAATAACTGAAAAAAATCTCATTGGTCCTTTTTCTTGCCTTGGAATGAATTTATTTGAAGAATAAGGAAAGCGATACCAGCAACCTAGACAACTGTATGGCCCCAAGACTCAAAAAGCAGGGAAGAAGAGCCACCTCCATTGGGTTTTAACTGCTGAGCCCTTTTGGCCATCAAGCCAAGCAAGAGCTGCAAAGACCTTCTCATCAAAAGTCTGAACCATGGAAAAATTCTCTCTGAGCATGTGTGTACTGATTTGCACTTACTGCCGTATTTCATGGGAAACTATAGCACAGACAGATTCCTTGATTCTGACAAAAGTACAACACTGTACCATAACGTTTGCTCCTGAGAACCAAAGGAAGTATGGTATTTGCAAAAACATGGCAGGACTGGGTTTCCTTTCAGGGAGCCAGTAGATGAGTTATCCAACTCCGGAAGGGTTTCTTGACTAGATATGCTTGCAAGTGACATACTTCCCCATGCAAGGTTGGAAATGACCTGAGGCCAGCTACTCAGTCATTGGGATTCCTGATATTTCCTACCAGGAATACATCTCCCCATAAACTGAATTTCCCCTAAGCCCTTCTCAGTTTCCACCACTCTAAATCCAGGAGTGAGGCATTTGGCACCCTTTCTTTCGGCTGACCGATAGTTGCAGAGGAGAAGCTAATACTTTTCTTTTACGGGACAAGGTAACTTCTTCAGGCAATGAGACTACGGGCTGTGTTTCCACACCCAACAGGAAATAAAGAATTGAATCTGGCATCTACTTGGTTCAGATCTTATTACCTGAAGACCTTTATTGAAGATCTATATGATCTAGATGATTGCCTTGATTCTGTGATGCTCTGCACGGGAGGCACATCCTCAAAGACCTAAGGTAAAGCCTTAGCTTGAGAGATAAGCCATTCTTCCTGCTGACTGGATTTAGCTCATTGAATTGTAGTTGGTAATCAAATGGTAATTCTACTTGGGTTTCCCAGTGGGCAAAAATTATAAAGGGGAGGATGAAAGTCTGTTCAGTTGATTTTCTCTCAAAATGATTCGGATTCCTAAAAAGAGTGAATGAGTCTGTAACAAAATGGTGTTGCCAAAGCCCTGACTTACAGACCTTATGGGTTGCGGTGTATGGATCTGGCCTCTTGTGTCTGTATATAACTTATGCATCGTCAAATATTAATGAACTGTTACAAGCATTTATATCTGTGTTGAACCTATTAATATAAATCTGTGCATATAACGGAAAGATTATACGTATCTTATTTAGAAAAAGGTTCTTAGAGGTATACTCTGGATCTGTTTGTTCTGTTTATGGCACTCATGCTGGCCAAGGGAAGCCCAAATGGGCATGGCCTAAGAAGAATGAATGAGACCTAAAAAAATAGAGAACACAGTCATATGTCAGCTCTACATACATCCTGGATTTTCAGGTTAGTCCTGAATTTGACGGATTATTCAGTTTAAATATGATGTGAATTTCCAGATGAAAGTGATTTCCTAAGTATGTTCTCGTGAAACGTATTACAGGTAGTCTACACCAGAAAAACCTGTTTTGTTAAGCTGTACATCTTGTTTCTTCTGAACACATTGTCCCCTTATATATTTATAGGATAACTAGGAAGACAAAGCAAAGCAGGAAGACATTGAGGCGGAGTCTTGGGAAGACGATCCCAAGACCACTCTTTTGAGAAACATGTCAGCGTGTACAAGTGCTAAGCTGGCCTTAAACAGCGAAACCCACAAACTCCTCAGTGCCTTGCCTAGATCCTTCTCTCTACCGTCAAAAAGCTCTTGGGAGCACCACTTAAAGACAATCCATAACAGTTTCACAGCTAAATCCAGGAACTGTCCCCTTGACCCACAATATCTGCTGTAAAGGATGCATTGTCCACTACTACATTTCAGCACGTCCTTGGTGATCCAATTAACTGTCCATCTAATGAAAATGAAGACCAATAATATTAAAAAAAAAAAAAGGCAAAAAGCTGCTTAATACTGCTCAACAGTGATCCTTATCTAAAAATAACAAGGGTTTGAGAGACAAAAGCAATTGGAATCTTATGTCTCTTGCATGTTCCAAAGGTGTCTGGTTTGGAAGAGAAAAGTCACCAAGAATAGGTAATAAAGGGTATGTGATGCCTATATACATGACCTCTTCTCAGAGCATTTGGACCCTACGACTATTAGTGTGTACCCCAGCACCCATCTGCTGGTCTCTGATGACCACCTGACTCCTACGTGTGGACCAAGGTTCTACACGCTCCTCGCAGTCAGTCAAATGTACTTATTTCTCAGTGATTCATGTTCAAGTTACCAGCAAACTCCCAAAGCCCACAACCTTAGGAAAATACTGTGAGTTATTCAACAGAAAATGATAGTAGAGAAACTGACAAGTTTAGTTTGCACAATCCATCATCAGGATTCACTGGGTGCCAATGGTATACAAGGCACGGTGCTAATCCACTTATATTATTTACTCCCTCAAACCATGACAGCCTTGAAGACGCCATCTGTGAAGTTGTGAGGAGCCATCATTTGCTCCCATTTCGTGGCTCAAGGCTGCCTTGACTTTGCCATGGGAATGTCACCTTTATAGGATTTTGCACGTTTGTTTTCTGTTCCTTACTAAAGAGAAGACTGGGAAGCAGATTGGCTCTGCTTTCAACTGTGCCCCATAGGTAGTTTTAGGTGCTTTGAGAGAATACAACAGAAAGCTTTCTACATGTTAGATCAATGACGATGTTTTGGTTTTTATCGAGAGACGGTATTAAGAGGCGCAGCCAATGTAACTGTCCTCCACGTGTGAGGAGAGTTGAATGATTCGGCCTTCTAGGTTAATGAGACTGTAACTAAAATAATTTGCTGATTAAAAAAATCTCCTTTTTTCTTTGTTAGAAGTCCAAAGAAGAATTTTACGGCTGAAACAAAGAAAGTAAAGCATCAATCAAATCATCTCACTTGATTTCACTATGCCAGGTGAATGCAAACCAAACACAAACGAATTTGAATATTTGAATCTGGTTAAAGTTTACGTTGGTTGTGCTCTCTTACTTTTGTCAATATGTACAGCGGCCATATGCAAATTACATCCTAATCCATTATCAAATTGAGAGCAAATTATGAAACCTACTTTGAAATTTCAGTGATTATTTCCCCAGACTGGATAGGGCAGAGCAGAAACTCAGTGGGTTCCGTAATCAGCTGCCTTGAAGAACACAGTTCCCACTACCATCCTCTTTGAAATATTTAGTTGAAAGAGTATACAGAAGATAGATTCTGAGTTCCCGAAGACAGGGAATTGCTTTTAATCAACCCATGGGCAAACTCTACAAGACATTTCAAGAGAATTACGTCTAGGGGCTTCTAACAGAATCTCTTGTGCATAACAAAGCAGAAGCACGGAGAACACTTGAAGGAATCACACACTGAGTGTCTGCTCTTTATCCCAAGTCCCCGGAGTGTACCACATCGCTTTAGTCATGTCCCCTGGGAAAAGAGCTTCCGAGGCTCTGCATTTAGAGAGCAAAGGGAAGCTGGCAAGAATGTGTCTTCAATTCAAACTGATTCCTCCAGCAATCTTCGTTCAGACAATAATACAGGTGAGAAAATGAGGCAGTTACAAAGCATCACTTGGCAAAGACACAGCACCGCGCCTATCACTGACTCACAACAGATCCTCGAAGCCTTGGCTAGCAGATTAAGTAAACACAGAAATAGGTGCACTTTTTTTTCCTTTTTAAAGACAGCTTGTTTATATTCTCTTTTTACCATAAGATACGCTGGGGAGTTTGTTCAAAAATTTGCTGAGAGTCATATCCTTATTTTTCACGTTTCCACGGTTCTTCCTCAACTCCGCAGTCGGCGGACTTTCCATTGGCTGCCAGAGTCACCTGAAAATAATTATCATCAGCATCCAGCTAACAGGCCACAAATCTGAAAACCACCCCACGGGTTATGCGGAGGAGCACCAGATCCAAGTTACGCTACATGACTTCCATATTAGTTTTAAATGTCATTCTTTCCCAACGGATTTGGAGCCCATCTTGCTTTTCAACACAGATTTGTAAATATTGAAAAGTCCACATTTGCCTTGGGGAGTATTGAGGAGCTAGAGACAGTTTGCTGTTTGGGGGATAACGTCTACTATGCTTTTAGGGTTGTGGGCGTGTCAAACTACACACAGACCCATCATGTAAGAATGCAGTCCTTAACAAAACAGTGTCCTTGTGCTACTCCCAACAACCAGAGAAAACCCCCCAGAACTCAACAGCTAGTTCTACACATGCGTGTGGAAGGTTCAGTTCCAAGGAGGCCAAGTCGGCTTATACATGCCCAATTGCAAAATCAGAAATCGTGAGGGTCTGGATACCAAATAAGCTATCCAGGCTTTAAGCATGAAAAAGAAAAGAAAGGATTAAAAGCCAGAGGTCAGTGACAAGCATACCTAAATGATTTCAGTGCAGACATTTCATAATCAGGTATCACCACCAGCCTGTCTATATTAGGGCTTCCCTGGCTCTAAGTGAACTGAACCCTTACACCGAACGGGAGGTGTACCCCTCCACTTCTAACTTGTTTCCTAGCTTACCTTCCATCTGTCTGTCCTCACCGTCATGTGCAAACTTAAACCCACGACTGATATTCCACATAATGGAGAGACTGGATTTATGGAAGCATTAGGATATGGAGACATGACAAATGCAGCAATGTTTGAAAGAAATCTGACCTTCTTCTTACCCGAGTGGAAGTGAAACGCATGCATTAGGAACACATATAACGTGCTAGGGACAGACAACTGAACCAGGTGCGTGAAAATAAAAGCTACTCATTCCTCCTCTGATCCCCAGCAGCCCCCATATTTTTCTAGAAAGACCATGCAACAAGCCATGACCACCCCACGTGCAGTTACTCTGATTAAAATTAAAAAGTTCAAGCATAACGTCAAACTATGATGACAAAGGAAAGAGTTTGAAAACAGAAGAGGCCAACGCGATGCCACGATGCTTGAAGTGGTTAACATTTTGACCAGAGCTGCAGCAAATTTGTTTCCCCTTCGGTGAACTGTCAGGAAAGACCACCAGGAACAAAGTGTCTGCCCGGAGAAAGCTGCCTGTTCACTCCGACCTTGAATGTGCCTGTTTGGCTTTGAGTGATGAACCAGATCAATAGCTGTGCAAAATTATAAATCACGTTGAGGTGCCTCTGGAACACCAGACAGCACCTGGGGGTGGTGCCCTGTGTTGTCATCATGGTTGAATACTGGGGCCCGTGTTTCCAAAGTGGCCAGGACAGCAGCTTTTTTTCTTTCTTTCTTTCTTTCTCTCTCTCTTTTTTTTTTTTTTTTAGCATTTCGTTTTTTTTCTGGCTGGGTTCAAGGAAGCTGGGGCTCCACTCCCCAGTCCATCCCATCTCTCTCTCCTCCAACCACCTGGGTAATAGAAAAGCAAGGAGAGGGAGCCTGGCAGGAAGCATTGATATCTCCCATCTTGGTGTTTAAAAACAGTGAGACGGAGAATGGACCAGAAGGTTTAAGCCTTATCTTTACTACAAAATTAGACATGCACTTTGCTGTCCTCCCATGCCCATTTCATGGCTTTGCAGATCATGAGCACTCAATAAACATTTGATGAATGATCAAAATATAGGAGGTCATAGGAATGAGATGGCAGTGCTCAACTAAACCCCACAAGGCACACAATAAATACTTGTTAAATAGAACATAAAGCCATTCCACGGGAATATGGACCCTTGTTGACCCAAACTAACATTTTGATGGGGAATAATCCAGCACATTTGTTTAGATGTGGGAAACACTAACTTTCCAGGAGAGTGGAATATGTGCTTTAGATACATCTGAATTTCTAATAATTCGAAACATTTTCACTGAGTCAATCAATTTTTGCAGTTGTCTCTTGATGTGTGAGTCCTTCCTTAATTTGTACCAGGGCCTTGGCTCATCCACACATGTACCTGATATAGAGGGGATGAGCAGAAGACTGTTGCTGGTCCATTAGACTTCTGGATCTATGTTACAGTCCAGTAAAGAGAATCACTTCTATGTTACCCTTAATTGTCTGGCAGAAGCCATGGTGTATATTTGGAATGACCCAGAAGTAACCCAGGAAAAATTAACTATTAAATGAGATCTTGTCAACAGGAGTCAAAAAGGTATCAGAAATCTGTATGGGGTACAGCTTGCCCTCAGTTGCTGCCTGGAACCATATTAGTAACCCAACCCCTGGAGTTGATTCTGCTCACCTGCCAGGGTTTCTCCAAGTTTGCTTCACTCTGGTCATGACACTCTGTCTTTGAAAATGTCAAGTTAGTTACAATGAAGGCTAGACAGAGCCCATCAAGCTTGAAGACTTAGCACCCAGCAGCTTGTGAAAGAGTCCAGAACACCCATGCTTCAGGAAAGATAGTGCTGCCACTGTAGGAAATGTAGTGTCTATGGATAATTGTCCTGAAGGATAGTTATCCTTTACTTGAAATAGCTTCCCCATTCTTGGAGCAAAGTGACTGCCAGTTCAAAACTCACCTTCTCACAAAAATAATTAAGAGAAAGATAGTTGTGCAAAGTTGGGTGGGCATATTTTTTACCAATATGTAATACACAGCAAGAAGGAATAGTTATGCTACGTAAATGAAGTGATTCTGGGTATTTCTCTTGGTGTTTCATTCAAGGAATAGAATATTTGAAATCCAGCAAAGCCTTAGAAACCAAATTTTTCGGAAAAATGTTCAAGAAAACCAATCAAATTTGTGGAGTGGTTGGATGGGGGGAGCAGAATGACTGTTTTACATCACATGGACGAACCAAGCAACTGATTGGCTCTCTCACTGTTAGACTTGATGATTTCCTGCCACGTTAGACACAGAGTTAGATGATCTGGGATGCACAGAAGCTTGGGTTACACAATCTTTCAGAGAAATAAATGTGACAATAATACATGCAGGGATTTTTGTGCTTGTCTTAGGAAACGGAGCATGCACTATTATATACAGGTCTCAATATCCATGAATGGGAAAGGTACCTTGCACTCATCTACTATGACAGAGTTGTGTGCGGCATAGACACATTGATTAGAGTTGCTTTCCCTGTGGTTCTTCACGTCATCATAAATGGAATGAGTCTTGGTCATTTCAATATCTTCGTGCACTCGATGCTGGGAGTCAATGGTATCCAGCTCAGACTTGGAGAGGTGATAGACAATCCCAGCCCCAAAAGAGTCCCCCACAACATTGACTGAAGTTCTCATCCTGTCCCTGGGAACAAAGAACAGAAAACGTTTAGTGAAGAAGCAGTGACATGGAGGTCGAGAGGTCAAGGTCTAGAGCCAGAGAAACCTGGGATTGAGTTCTGGCTCTACTTTTCCCTCTTCCTGAGCTGGGGCAAGTTACTTAATCTTTACAAGCCTTGATTTCCTTGTTGGTCAATTGGAGGTAACAATCATACTTCTCTCATCAGCTTGTGTGAAAATTAAATGAGATCATGTACATAAAGGGCTTAGCAGAACGTCTGATAGATGATAAAAACCCAATAAAAAACAACAAAGAAAAAGGAGAGAAGGAAGAATTGGAGGGAAATTGTTCTCAGATCTCAGAATTAGCACCCAGGCTCCAGACACTGCGAGCTGTGTCCAACAATTCCTCTTGATTTAAACCATTCTTCAAAGACTCCAGATTACCTCCACTCACGTTACTTATTCATTCTCCCTGTGAATTCTCCTGTAATAGAGAATTCATCTCTTCATAAGGATTCATACTGACACTGCATTTCCCTCTGCACCTCACTCTTCCCCCAACACCAACATATACATGGACACAGCTGAGGGATGAGAAACACAGCCACAATTTTCTCCCTGACCAATATGTGCAGTGACTGTGTGTCCTGGAAAAACCAGAACACTTTGTCAGGCTCTCTCTGGTAACCTAAAAAAAATTAAATCTTCCAGAGTCCCTCTTGAATCAGGAAGTGTCAGGAAAAACCCTTCCTCAAATCTTGTTTCCCAAGTTCTGATTTGAAAAAACCAGATGGTCTAGAACTCTCCTTCTTAGAAAGTCAGCACTGGGAAAACTAAGTTGTTAGGAGTAAGTTGTGTTCTCTTGTCCATTAGTACAAATTGGTGTGAAGAGTCCTTTTAACCATGTGTATGGGATACTCGAAGTCTGAGAGAGAAGGATGCTGGAAAATCAAAATCTTTTTTCTAAAAAAGAAAGAATTTAGGCAAAAATATTGTTAAGACATCTTAGTCCAGGACACTCTAGCCTTGAATTCAAAAAAATATATAAGGATATTAGAATTAGTTCAAGGCAAAGTGGAAGTCTTAATTGGTTCTTAGAACAAAGGCCTAACATAAATTCTAGTTGCTACTATTAAATCTATTTCTCATTAAAGAAATGAAGCTGCACCAGGAGGAGTCTGGCCTGTGAGCTTGTGAGCCAGCTAGCCTCTGGTTTCAAGTGGGAAGATGTTCCCCATGCAAAAATAAAGATCAGAACCCTTCAACTCTCAGGGGCATATCTCCATCTAAGAATGCTACTCTCTTCCCTTCTGCTTTGGCGAATCTGCCTCAGGGCGATAAAGTCTGTACATGAATGAAGACTGGCTCTTGAGGTCCTCCACAAAATTAGGCACCTGAAGCCGAGATTGGTAAGAAGCCCCAGTGGAAGGGGATGATGATAGTTAAGAAAAAATATGGACTCTGGAGACAGCGTGACTTGGATTCAAATGCTAGCTTTTTCTTCTACTTGTTGGACAACGCTGATCATACGTAACATTTAACTGTGAGCCTTAGTGGCCTCATCTGTAAGATCAAAATAATAAAAATGTCCACAACACTGGGTTATTGCAAAGATTAAATAAGATAACAAAGTGCTCAGCACAGAATTCTCTGAGACATTTAGCAAGAGCTCACAAAACATTAGTTATTACATGATGTGTACTTTATTACTATAAATCTTATCAAGTCAATTTAAATATGTTTTTGGCAGCAATTAGGTAGAATGCCCAAACATGCCGAGTTAAGCTACCATATCCCCCTGAAAACATTAACCCTATTTGCAGGGCAATTCCTAGGGTCGCACTCCTAGCTAACCAGCTGATTTATTTGTCCATCACATAGCTGTGGTCTCCTTTGTTGTGTTTCAACTATACTTTAAATCCCTCCTGGCATGTGTCCTGAGCCATGCACCTAACATCCTTGACCAATTGTTAAATTCCAAAGAGCGCTCAAGTCTTCAAGAGGAATTCTGAGTACCCATTTATATCATGGCCCAGAAGGATCTACATTATTGGCAAGTAGATGGACTGAAGGCAGTGGTTGTGGAGAGGATTAAACAAGGTAATATCTGTAAAGCATATTCCTATACATATTAAATGTGATATATCAGCTCCCATCATCATCATTGTCATCACCATCATCATCATCCTCTCCACCACCTATAAGAAGTATTATTATCCTACACTTAAGAAATGAAAACTCTGAAGTCTGGAGAGATTAAGTGGCTTCATAAAGTTACACATCCTAATAAAGTCATAGAACCAAATTCGAGCACAGGCAGTGTGCCTCCAGAACCCACCGTCTGCCACATGATGCAAAGTGCCTGGGAGCCAGGCAGCTCTGATTCTGAAACTAGCTCAGCCACTTACTAACTGTATAACCTCGGTCACTTCCTCTACCAGAATTTTTCTCATGCAGGCAAAATACCTATTTTATAGGATTTCAAGAAGATAAAACGAGTTCCTGACCCATACTGAATATTCATTATATGCTGGCTCCTTTCCCTTTTGGGAATAGCTATCACTCATACCCCCATCATGTGGGCGAAAGCACAAGATACCATGCTCAAGGGTTAATGACATTTTCAGTTTAATAAATCCATTGCCACCCAAATGGGTGATATAAGTTTACAAACTCTTGTTTCCTCCACCCTTGACCTTTTCTGACATCAAATCCCAACTCTCCAGAGCAGCCACTGAACCAAGTTTTTGGAATAGAATATCTCTTCCATACCCTCAGACTTCCTTGAATTTGAAAATGAACTCTGACCAGAGGAAATAGATATCAGGCCAGGAATGAATGGAAGATGGAAATGGGCAGAATCAAAGCATACTGATGTTTGACACCAAAATCAAGATGGGAAGGGCCCTGGACTTAGGACTAGAACCCTAACCCAGATCTTCTGACTCTCTTACCTAGAGCAAATCATCTCTCACCTGAGCATGAAATATGGAATGGGGCTAATCCTGACCTCACAGGATATTGTGAGGGTTAAATAAAATGAGAGAAATATTCAGCACACCTTAAGTACTCATTAAAGATCGGAGGAGCACATGAGCATCCAAATGGCTATGTAGAAATAAGAAGAGAACACAGACTCTAATACTTGCTGAGCTCTTTGTTAGTTCATTCATTCATACAATGAGCATCTTAGTGTGTGCAGGGCAGTATGTCCCGTGCCCTGTCAACAAAGAACAAGAAAAGGCCCTTCCTATGCTCCCTCTTCCTCCTAGAACCCACACTCTCTTTACTTGTCTGTGTCCCCCATAGAGTGAGATAAATGTTCTAATAGGAATAAGTGCTGGGTGTTATGGGATTTTGAAGGTAGGACATTTTCTCTACACTTGGGCCCCAGGAAAGACTTGAGTAGAAGTATCTCAAGTTAGGTCCCAAAGATAAGTCTGAGATAATGAGCTACAGAGAAGAAATAAATAATGTGAAATTGAGGGGATAAGAGCACCTAAGAGCATTCAGGAGGCAAATGAGTGTAATGAGAGGCAGAAGGTAAGAACCGACCAAATCATGTATTGCTTTATCAGCCAAGTTCAGAAATCAGAGCATTATCCCAAGGGTGATGAGGAGCCACTGAAGAGCAAGACCATGCTTGTTCCAGTATGAAGGATGGTCTGAAGAAGGATAAGGCTGAAAGAGCAAAATCCACTTAGTGAAGATGTGCTGGAAGGTTATGAGACAGAATTACAGGATTTGAGCACTGATTGGTTATACAGAATAAATGAGAAAAGAGGCAAGGGTTCCTCTCAGGCTTCTGATTTTGGGAAATCAGTGGACAGTGCCACCATACGTATGGGATACGACAGGTTGGGATGAGAAAGGTTCTCGTGTCAGCTTGAACATACTGGGTCTGAGATTTGGGAGCCAGCAAAATAGAGATGTCCACAAGTGCTTGGGAATATGGACTAAAGATCAGGAGCGACGACTGGGCTGCACATAGTGAGTTAGGAGTCAACACCTAAAGCGGCGATGGGTGGCTGCCACAGGTGTGTTTGGTTCATCCTTGGAGAGAATGGAGAGTGAGAAGAGGAGACAGTCTTGTCTAGGACCCCGAGGGTGACCAACATTTAAGGAATGGGAACAGGCATAAGAGTCTGCAAAGGTGGAAGAAAAATGGAAGAGTTTGGGGGAAGCATGTTTCAAAAATAAGGGTGTGGTGGACAATGCCAATTACTGCCTAGAGGTCAGGTAAGAAAAGAAAAAGTGCCCCTGGTTTTAGGGACAGAGGGGCCACTACTGATTCAGCCAGGGCAGTTAAAAGCCAGAGACAGAGAGAGAAGCCGCCTCACCAGGGATAGAAAATTGAAGGAGAAAGATTAAGTGGCGACATTATTTGTTATCAACTTATTCAAGACAGCTGACTGAGAAGGTGAAGGGAGGGAAGGGAAGATGCGGGGAGACGGGAGATAGAATTTTTGGTTTGCTGCTGAGGCCACCAGGGGAATGTCTGACCAACTCCGGGGAAGCCCAAGTCTGGCCAAAAGCAGGATATGGGAGTTTACGGTTCACATGTGGAAATTTCTCCAACAGGCAAATACTTTCATTTTGTCTCACAACCAGCCCTGACTGTTCAGGAAACCCTGCTGACCTCAAGTACTTCAAGGCTACTTGGTAAAAAGCATTTTAGAGTGCTTGGTGCTATCCTTGAGTCTGGACACTGTGTGTGAGAACTGTGAAAAGGAGACAGAGGTGAGGTTAGAATCTTTCACTGAACGGGATCCCCCACAGACGTCATAGCTCTGGGGCCACCAGGAACCAAAGATGAGAGAGGGTCTTGCGTTAGTCAGTCACCCTGAGGCACCTGGTCTGGTTCCCTGGGAGAAAGGCAATTGCCAAGGTCCTCTCTCTCTCTTCTCTATCTCTTGATCTAAATCCTCTGGCAGGAGGGTGTCAGAATTGTCTGAAAGTCCCGGTTCTCATGAAATAACAGAGCCAAGGGAGCAGGGTCACCCAAAATGCATCTGGCTCCTTGTATTGGGCTAAACCATATGAAATTGCCGTTTCAGTGATTCCCTAAGGCCAAACACTGGCAATTTCACGTGATTCAACTTCGCATTCATAGACACAAATCATCACGTCTGCCTCCTGGAGTGTGGGGTGCACAGTGTGGCAGAGGGATCACCCGAGGCCCCAGGCCGGAGAAGGCTGGCACCACCTGAAGCATCCAAGGGCTAAAGCCACATGGAGTTGAGAAGGGAAGGAGGGCCCACCGAAGCACTGAAGAGTGTGAGCTTTGGATGGGAGCCTGGATTGTGATCCAGGCTCCAGCAGGGAAGGGACGTAGCTTTTCCTGCTCCGCTTTCTCATTTGTAAGCTATGGAAAGTAATCCCTCCATCCAAGCCTTTTGAGAAGAAAGTAACTGCTAATGTGGCCTGAGTGCCTGTCATTAAGAGGTGTTCTGCCAAACTCTGCATATAAAAGGCCTGACAGAGGGCCAGACACGGACCCAGTTGGCCCTTCTGCCTCCGCCTCCCCATCGCTATCATCAGGAGTCCAAGTGAAAAGGGGAGACCTTTTGGTCAAAAGTGGTCAAAAGACCACTTCCCCTTTTGTTCCTCCACCAAGTCTGGTGCGTTCCTCTTTTTGCACTTAGCACAACTCGGCTGGGATTTTGGACTGCATCTGTCCCCTTTACTAGACTATCAGCTCTTTGAGTGCTGATACCATTTGGTACTGGTTCATGACATGGGCAGTGTTGGGGGAGGTGGGTGGGCAGGCATGTGAGGGAGGAGGGGCAGGGATGGATTGTTAAAGAGGGCAGATAAAGTCTAGAAAGACAACTGTCTGTTGTTCAGCAGATGTCTGGCTGGCTGTCTTGGTGGTGAGAAGTTCGGGCCAGGGCAAGATGTAGAGGGAGGAGGAAGGAGAGACCGAGAGCCCAAATTACCTTGCCTGCAAAAACCAGAGAGGTGTCCTGATTGCTGGGGGTGAGCACAGAGATGGAGGGGAGGGGGCCCAGCAAGGCACGGAGAGATGGGGACCGAAGGGCAAAACAGAGCAGAGAGAGGAGCCTAGGAGGGGGATGGTGGGCACTAAAGGATTTTTTTTTTTTTTTTAAGATTTTATTTATTTATTTGACAGAGAGAGAGAGACAGCGAGAGCAGGAACACAAGCAGGGGGAGTGGGAGAGGGAGAAGCAGGCTTCCCGCAGAGCAGGAAGCCCGATGTGGGGCTCGATCCCAGGACCCTGGGATCATGACCTGAGCCGAAGGCAGACGCTTAACGACTGAGCCACCTAGGCGCCCCAAGGATTTTTTTTTTAAAGAAAAGGGGTGCTTCATATTAAATTGTTGTTTCCATGCTACCTGAAGTTATTAACAGTGATTACTTCAGTGAAACAAAACTCAAGATTCAATGGTAGATAGAGGGACATTTTCTCTTTTTCATCTTACCACTCTCTTGAGCTTTACCCCACCCCATTTTTCTGTATTTTTTTTTGTGATACTTTAAAAAATGATTTTGCTGTGCAGAACTGTAGCCCCACTCCCACCCCACCCTGATCTATAATTTCACCACCTTGAGTCAGGGACACTTTGTCAAGGGAGGGAAGGACTTAGGGGGAAAGGGTCACATCCCATGCTGAGGTCAACATAGACTGGGTAACATAGAAAGAATTCTATGGGACTGAAAAATCAAAGAAAAAGATTTAAACGTAAACCCCCAGAATCTTCAGAGCTATGGCAGATGTAGGAATTGGTTTCCTCGTCCACCAGACATGGAGTAGGCCTTCAATCAGTTCTGTGTGTATATATGCATGCCTGCGTCTTGAATAAGAGAACGAGAACCCAGGTTGGTGGGCCCGGACCCCCAAGGAATAGCCAGATTGTCTGGGTTTGAATCCCAGGTCAGCCATTCAACATCCACTAAATCAGGATAAGCTGCTTTTCCATGAGCCTCAGTTTCGTCAACGGTTAAATGGGAATAATACATTAGCTGCCTCATAATTTGGGGCAACTTTTGAACAGGTCCATGTAAAGTGCTTAGAACACTGTCTAATATTGAAGGAGCACTTGCTGAGTATGAGCTAGCAGTATCCTGAGTCCTTTCCATTGTTTTTATTGACTGGATGCATGAACTGCCAACTGGTGTTCAGAAAAGAACTGAGGGGCGCCTGGGTGGCTCAGTCGGTTAAGTACCTGACTCTTGATTTCAGCTCAGGTCTTGATCTCAGGGTCGTGAGTTCAAGCCCTGCTTGAAAAAGAATCGAGGTGCTGATATACCCACAACCAGGGACTCCTCTTCCCCCTTCCCTATCTCTAATCCATGGTTTCTGGAAGCGAGGTTCCTGGCATGCATCCTCAGTATCACTGGTGAATGTCAATTCTTGGTCCCCATCCCAGACCCCCCGAATCTCCAGGAGATTTTGGCGCATGCTCAAGCTTGAGAATCACTGGGTTCTATTCCCTCCAAGGAGGGAGGCTAACAGGGAGCTTCAGAGCTCCCCCCGCAGGAAGGAGGTCGTAAAGTCTTCCTAGTAAGTTCCCATTTCAAATCTATCCCCCAAGCTAGTAAATGTGTCCCCAGAAATGATCTCACCAGCAGTCTTATATGATAAATGGGTCACAGACCCACTTGGGTTTCACTGTATTTTGGCTTTCCTTTTGCCACCTGTGGCCAGACCCGGTTATTTATTACCTCTTCCTGGTACTGGTTCCCTGTTTTCACTCCATCCTGCTTCCTTCCAAGAGAGAAGGGTGTCAGCGAGGTCTCTTACAAATATCTGCCGAGAATTCCTGACACAAAGGGCTTCTTGGGCCCTGGGGAAGGTTCTGGTTTTACCAGCCCCGCCCATCCACTGTTCGAGGACTCCTGCATTTTTCAGGGCCCAGAATCTTGGTTTTCACCATGACATTTACAGAGCGGCCAAGCCTGCCCATTGAGAAGCATCCAGGGCTTGGCGGGCAGTGATGAGGCTGGCTGGTCTCCAGCAGTTGGCAAACATTGTGGCACATTAAATGTCACTGCAGGCTTTGTTTGGTTTTAAATTGAAAAATTGCTAGAGTTATGAGAGCTTACAAGGTTTGCCCGGAGAGAAAAAACAAAAACAAAAAACCCTCACCTTTTCTTTTTCTCTGCTTTCCCCTGACCGAATATTTTCCTAGGGGATGGCCAAACTCCCCCTGCACCTCTGTGTCAACTCTTTCCCCTAACCCCGTTCACACTGTGATGGATACCCAATGGCCACGGAGCCCATGACCAAGAGCATGTTTCCAGAGCTCCACTTGCTGGTGAGAAAGAATGTGCCACCATTACTAATTCAAAGCAGATCTGACCTAACTATAGACCCCTACGCACATTTTCCCAGGATCCTCTACCCTCCCTTTTTCTTCTCTTCTTAAAAGGAACATTCAGGCTTATTTGTACACAAACATCCATCACCAGCAGAATCTTAGTCCAAGTCTTAAAACCAGTAGGGCACTCAAGGGCATGGGGTCTAGACTCTGCTTTTAAGCTGACAAGTTACTATTCCCAGTGTTCACATGACAGAGCTCAAGTCCAGAGAGTAACTTGCTCAAAGTCCTACAAAGAGTAAGTGCAGAGCTCAGATCCAGGGCTCCTGACTGTTTGCTTTCCTTTCTCTGGGCACACGGGGCCCCCCGCACCTGAGATCCAACCCCAGAACAGAGGACAGCTCTTCATCTATTCCTTCCTTTCCAGGGCCAGCCTGGGATTGAGTTTTCTCATATACAGTTTCATCAATATAGTTAATCCAAATGTATGATCCTCTTTGGGTTCAGCCAACTCCCTTCTGCTGACACGTTCCCACCCTGGAGTTAGGACACTCTGATCTCCGCACAAGTATGAACATGTGAGCGCTGGTGTGGAGTGATGGGGAGGACCCAGCCCTCCTATTCCATTCACTAACATTTAGGTCAGAGGTGGGCAGGGTCTTGGATGTTTCATGAAATGACTCTCATCCAACAAGCTTGGAAGCAAACGACTGCCAAGAAGCCCAGGGCCCACAATGGCTGACCCACTGGAACTGGAGGGCTTGAATTCTCAGAGTAGCTGAGCCTTGATTGTACCCCATTTGTCCCCATTTAGGCATTTTCTGTTGTTTTGTTTTAATCTTGGAGGAGGAACAAAACAGGTCAAACAAAAAATTCCCTGGTTAGTCTGTAGAACCAGGCGTGACCCTAATAGGTCTGTCTTCCCTGAAACCTTTCTGACTGAGCACTTCTCCACTTCTGCCCACCACTAGATCTGCTTGGTTGTAAGTAGGAAGCTGTGTCGGGTGGGGTGAAGCATCCTGACCTGACCACCCAAGCTCTCTTGTGCCCGCAGGCAAGACACTTAAATTTTCTGATTCCCAGTTTCCTCATCTGTGAAACACTCCTTAGAGCCCTTTGGGGATTAATCGTTACCAGATGTAAAGAATATGACAGTATCCACCAAGTACCAGCTCCCTTTTTCATTTCCAAATGATATTAGTGCATTTTTTTTTCACTCAAAGAAAGGCATTTGCATGATCATGAGGGGAGGCTGTCTCTATAATGATCATTTATAAAAAGACTGATCTCTAATGGTGGATTTCAGGCCTCAGAAACAAGCCCGAGAAGAGACGAGGTAATGTAGACACACAGGCAAGAGTAGCTCCACAATAACACCGTTTTGGGGGGTTCAAGGAGCCAAGAGGCAGAGGACTCAGGAAGCAAAAGTCACAGGGGAAGCACATTTCATTTCAACAGCTTCCTCTGCCTTTCTTCCTGTGTGGAAAGGCCCCTGGTTATCACACAGCAACCCTGTGGTGAAATTTAGTGCACATGTGTCGAGCTCCTACTGACCTTAAACTATTGCCAATGCCCTCATTTCCCTTTCGTCCTCTTCCCCACCAAAGCCCACCCCACTCCTTTGTCTCCTTCATCCCATTCCCTCCCAATCCTTCCACCCATAAACCAGCGCCGAATCTCAGCCACCATGACTGCCTTGTCAGAACAGACATTGTGAGAAAGCCTGCCCTGGGGGCCAGCACTGGCTCCCAGAACAACCGAGCTAACACGGAGGACCCACCACCACCCCCTGAGAGAGACTAGCAGAGACAGAGAAGAGGCTATTTCGCTTACCCTTCACCTTCCCACTAAAGGTATTTTCAGAGCATTTCTCTGGTAACGAAAGAACCAGTCAGGAAGATCCATGACCTTCCCTGTAGCCCTCCTGAGGAGTATAGACTATGTCCGGGGAGCCACTTCTATGTTCTAACCTAAACCTTAACAGCAGGCAAGCTCTGTGGAGAGGTCAGTCTTCCTTCTAGCTTGCCAGATGTCCTTCCCTTTAGTCATGTGCATGTTTCTCCCTTTGGAAGGGCGAAGGTAAGGGGAAGGAACTGTTGTTTTAGATGCAGGAAACTAAAGGGCATTAAAGATGGCTTCTGGCTCTTAAAATCTATGCCAATAGATGTCAGAAATATTACTACTGCCATGTGGAGCAGTTTTAAAAAATGTGCGGGCACTTTGGCTTTGGACCTCTGTGCCCCTGACATTGAACCCAACAGCATCCTCTAGCCCCTATTGCTTAGCTCCAAGACTGGACAGGAGGCATAGTGTATACCCCACAGAATATCAGAGACCGAGTGGGCCCTTAGCAAGGATCGATTCCCATCTCCCTATCGGGGACCATCTGGCTAGACTTGCCCTGTGAATGGGCAAGTGTCCTACATTATGAAAATGCCCTTCACTGGTAAATATACTGGGAAAGGTAGCTGGGCTATGTGGACACAGTCAAGTTCAAACTTCTCTGCATGGCCGTGCAGGCTATCCATTTTGTCCCACTTTTCACTAGTCCCTGCCTCCCACTCTGTGCTCCAGTATTACTAAATCCCACACTGTTTGCTGCCTCAGTGCCTTTGCACAGGCGGGCCTTGGCCTTGCCTGGAACGCCCTGTTCCCCCTTCCACCTACATCTACCTACTGGTTACAGTTCAGCTCAGCAATCACTGCCTTCAGAAGCTTGAATATGGCCATGATGAAGAACGCAGTGGCCTCCCAAACCAAGCCAAACTGGAGTCAAATCTCTCTTCACTCTCAAGTCACCTCAGTTTCTTCATCTATACACCAAGAGTAATAATACCAAACCTTCAGGTTTGTTAGAAAGGGGAAGATGAAAATGCTTGGTGCAATGGCTGGCACATGGTGCCCATGCAAATTCAGTTGCCATGTTCATTATTGCCTGATTCCTCCATTCCGCCCTTCTATCCTAGACTGGGACAGGTGCCTCTTTCTATCACTATCTTTTATGTGCATGCTACATTTTTTTTAAGATTTATTTCTTTATTTTCGAGTGAGGGTGAGAGCAAGAGAGAGAGAGAAAGAGAGAGAGCCCAGGCATGAGCGAGTAGCTGGAGGGGCAGAGGGAGAGGGAGAGAGAATCTCAAGCAAACTCCCCCATGAGCACAGAGCCTGACGTGGGCCTCAATCCCAGGACCCTGAGATCATGATGTGAGCCAAAATCAAGTGTCAGCCACTCACCCGGCTGTGCCACCCAGGCACCCCTATGTGAGATATTTTTAAATCTAGTATAACAAACATACGATAAAATGTACCCATGTTAAGTGCATGGTTTGATGAGGTTTGACAAACGTAGATACCTGTGCATACCTGTGCCTATGAAACATTGCTACCACCCCTAACGATTTCCTTGTGCCCCTTCCCAATGAGTCTCTTCACCCATCCAAGCCCAGGCAACCGCTGATCTCTTTCTATTGCTAAGATTATATTGCCTTTCCTGCAGCTTCACATAAATGGGATCATACCGCGCACACTGCTTTGTGCTTCGTTCATTCAGTATAATGTCCTGAGATCCCCCGCATGCATCAGTAGTGGGTTCCTTATTGCTATGCTTTTAACTTTGTAGTGTAATTTATCTGATGCCTCCACTAGACTGGGAGGTCCTCAGGATGCCTTTTTTGCCTTCAGTTCCCAATGAGGCGCTCAGTAAATGTTAGAGAGAAGGAGGGAGGGAGGGCAGAAGTTGTCATGGGGATTTGCGAAGACCTGGGCTGCAACCTTGCATCTTGTCCAGCCCAGGGAGGCAGGACTCACATCCCCAGCAGAGGCCCCTGGGCAAGCACTTACAGCAGCCAGTCCACGGCCACCAGCAGGCTGATGTCCTCCGTCGGCAGGCCCACAGCCGTCAGGATGAGGAGCATGGTGACGAGGCCCGCACTGGGAATGCTGGCTGCACCCACACTCGCCAGCGTGGCCGTGAGGCTGAGCGAACAGAGAAGACCGGGTCAGGGGAAGAGAAAGAGGACTTGGCCAAACCGTCCCTGGCAGGCAACTGTAAGCTCCAATTTCCCCAGCAGTCATAAAATTTCTTTTGTTTCTCAAAGAACAGAGAAATCCAGAGTGTGAAGAGACCCGGGAATTAGGGTCTCTACTCAACTGCGGTGGAAGTTTACAAATTCTTGGATTAGAGCCTTAGCCTCAGCAGGAGAGCCAATTAGCCTAATACATCACAGGGCTCCACGAAGGTAAGTGCGGCTCTCAAGCAGGCAAGGAAATAATAAAGAAGGAAAACAAATCACCCTAACCCTCCCATGGGAATACCACTGTATTCATTTCTGCTTATGCCTTTATGTCTCTGTGAGCCCCCAGAGACATCTGGACTCCGTGGCAAAAGTCTGAGGAAGCCACTGCCAATGTTAACATGAGAACTCAGAATAGCAAATATCCAGACCCGATTGAGTGGACATCAGGGGAACAAATCAACAGACTCCAAATGACATTAAGCTTCAGACGCCTGGACATTTCACCATGGACTGGAAAATACATTATTCAGAAAGAAGGCGCCAAGGGAAGATAATGAAATAACAGGTTTTCTTTCTGAGGCCTCTCATCATTCGCAATGCCAAGGGCACGCCCAACACCATTTTGAAGTTGTCTCTGGAAGAGGGTTTAATCTAGGGTTCGAGTGCCCTGTCTAGACACCAGGGGGTCTCTGTGGTCCAGCAGAGGGCGCCCAAACTGGTTTAACTGAGCCCAGACCGTTGTTGTGACCAAGCACAGAATCCTGGGTCTTACCATTGGGAGGGACCTGAATTTACCTAATCTTATGTATGAAGACAGGAAGGCCCTACGAGGTTCTATAGTTTGCACTGGTCTTTCCATACTGCCATCCTTCCAGATATAGGCCTGTCACCATCTGGACACCTTGCCTAGGTGGGATCGACAGAACCCATCTGCGCTATTCCCCTGCCCCCATAAATGTAGAGCTGGTGTCAAGGCTTAAAGAACTCCATTTTTCTTGGATCCTTCTGGGTCATAGGAGGTGATAGTATATAGTGGGTATCAATGAAGATTATGGAATGGAACAACCTGGATTCGAATCCCAGCTCTGTCACTTATTAACCACATGACTTTGAGCAACTTACTTAACCTCTTTGTGCCATGGTTTCCTTATCTTTAAGAAAGGGTCATCAGGAGCTAATAAATAAAAAGCACATAGAAGAGGCCTGGCACCTTGCAACCCCCCAGTAAATGTGAATTGTTATTCTTATCAGGAAATCTGGACAGGGTAAGGCTGCTTTGCAATAAAAACTTCTCTAAAGCCCCAAGAGTTGGACGGTGGGAATTCTCAGTCATTTCCCTGACATGGATAGAACACCAGGAAAGGGGGACTTCCCAAGTTCCAACGGTCATGGCCTCAGCCGTTTTATTTACAACATCAGTTGCTTCTGTTATGAGTCATTCTTACACATCCCTTTGCACTATGGCCACATGGTCTGGTCCCCCCCGGGCTGTGTGAGACAAAAGCCTATAAAGAGACTTCTTCTTAGCAGTTGGTCCCCCCACTCTTCCTTCACCCCAATTTATAGTCTCACCGTACCACGGGCGGAGTGTCCGGGTGAGTCTAAATCCTGTAACAGCTTCTTGGGGCAGTGATCGCCTCTCCATCTCTCTATACCTTTCCACTTTGCCCATCCTTCCGCTCCCTGGCTCACTTCTCTAGGGCTGTTCTTGGATGCTGTACAGGGTATTACACACACATTGTCCCAGCAGAGCCTCACAGTAACCCCGCAACGTACACATGGTTGTATCTGCTTTCCACGGGGGAAACCACGAATTGGACAGATGGAGAAACTTAGGGTCAAACAGCCGGACCGTCGTCTGCTGGGATCAGAATACTCATCTGCATGATTGCGATGCTCTGTGGGCCTGATGCTCCCCACCCCCGATCCCTCCAACACTGAATTAATCAACCCTGATCATGGGTCCGCGGTCCATCCTCCCGTCTCTTAAGTTTTCATCTAATGGTGTGAACTCAATGGGAAGTGTGGTTACCATCGGGGCCAAGAATTGAGGGACCAGAATCATCTTGCTTGGCTTCAAAAGAAGGGGTTTCATCTTTCGTTCGTCTCTGAGTTTTAAAGCAAAAGAAGTTGGTAGTCTCACATGCATTCCCTGACGATATGACTTAGAAGGCAGGATACCCGGGTCTGAAGCATGTTTTCCCCTGAGTGACACCATGGCACTCACTACATCACTGTCACATTTTTCTCTCATATTCTAGAAGTACTGAATTTTACTGAGCATCACTAATAGCAATACTACTAGTAGCTAACATTTGTTGACAGGTGACTATGTCCCAGGTACAATACTCCCAACCCCCTAGAATGTCCCCCAATATACCAATGAGGAAACTGAGGCTCCCCTACAGTACAGCTATGGACTGAGTTGTGTCCCCCCTACCAAATTCATTTGTTGAAGCCCTAATCTCCAATGTGATGGTGTTTGGAGGCAGGGCCTTTCAGGGGGTCGGGGGAGGGGGGGCGGGTAAGTACATCAGGAGTGTGGTGCCCTCATGACAGGATTAGTCCTCTTATCAGAGGAGACCTACGAGAGCTTGTTCACTCTCACTGCACACACCGAGGAAAGGCCAGGCGAGCAAACAGCAAGAAGGGCAATACTATCTAGGAAGAGGATAGTCACCAGGAACTGAATTTGCCAGCACGTTCATCTCGGACTTCCCAGGGTCCAGAACCCTGGTCTGTGGTATTCTGTCTCGGCAGCCTGAGCTAAGACAAGTACATTCCTCACAGGGTGGTTGTAAGGATTCGATAAATTAGTATAAGCAAGTTAAGTATGATCTTTAAAGTTTATGGAGAAACAATGTATTTTTAATGATCTCTTGGGAAAGCATTCTTCCTAAATTTCTTAAAGGATGAATACATATGGTAAAAATAGGTTTAGTAAAACGTATGGATCTATATTTGTGATTTCGTTGTAATAAAATGGTTTGTGTTGTATTGAGAAATCTCTTCCTTCCGGTATTTCATCATTTCTGCCATGACCCTCTGAAATGCTGAAGGGAACATATTTTAATGAAAGGAAAAGTGGATCCAGAGTCAGCCGCTGTCGGCCCCAGTTACAACCCTCCTGGATCATTAACGGGGCAGCCTTGCACAAACTACCCTGCCCCTGAAAGCCTATGCCTCCTCATCTATTAAATGGGCGTAGAAATAACTGCCTTGCACCATCACAGGATTGTTAAAAATCAAATAATACCAAATTTCCAAAGCAATTTCACATGTGCAATACAAACAGCAGGCCTAAGTATGAGCCTCCTTCTTTCCTGTCACAATATTTTCCCCTTGAGACTGCCAATAACTCCTCTTCTATGTTATTTTCTTCATCATTCTTCCACCAGGGGACCTGAAATTCAAGTAGCCCCATCAAATGGAGTTAGTGTGGAAGGGGGTAGGGCAAAAGGCCATTTTAGTGCCTCCCCAACCCACACTCCACTCACCTCACAGTCACAATCTGGCCTCCATCCAGGATAACACCATTCATCTGGGCAATAAAGATGGCGGCCACCGCTTCATAAAGGGCTGTACCGTCCATGTTGATGGTTGCTCCGACCGGGAGGACAAATCTGGTCACGCGCTTATCGATTCCCAGGTTTTCTTCCAGGCAACGGAAGGTAACAGGCAAAGTTCCGGCACTAAGGAACCAAGAGAGAAAGAGAGACAAGAGTTTATGTCCACTTTAGAGAAGCAAGACAAAACACAAACCGGAATGCCACCACAAAGTGTTTGTTCTTTTGCTCCAATCAAGCAATGTGACATGAAAAAGCAGTGTCTGGAGCCAAATTAAATACCAGCTGTTTGGAGTTTCAAGTTCAGTCTTATTAAGATGTTCATAGGCAGCAAACTCTTTTTGTTGGTTCTGGTTTTTGAGATCTACTTAGAGCTTTAAATCCTTTTTCCTTTGATCAGTGTTTCCCTCTTGTATTATATATTAAAGACCATTTGATTGCCCACATTAATTGAGCTGCAAAAAAAAAAAAAGTGTCAGAAAACAATGAGCTGTCAACAGTGAAATGGAATGGGGAATTTTTGAATGACCCATAATTTCATGCTAGAAACACTTTCCAACAAGATGACTACATGGGCTGCATCCAGTCTCTGGGAATTGCCCTGAGCTAATTTTGAGAATGCTGGACAAACATGTTAAACACCATTTAGCCTGAACCTGAGCTTCTAGCAATTCACTAGGGACCCTCACAGACAGTCCAACTCCCTGATACATGGTCATTGGCCAACTGTACAGTCTTTGCAACAACATAGAGCAAAAAGCATGTGCTCTGTAGCTAATCAAAGACCCGATGTGGATGGAGTGACTCCACCCCGACTCGTCCCAGGCCTGGTACAGGAATTCATGACCACATGACCCAGCCTCGAAGGCCAGAACCCCTGACATGTTCGTGTGTCTTCTAAATTAGGAAACCTGTAAGGATAAGTGTTGCTGACGGCCAAAATATTATTTCCATGTGGAGAGAGGCGCATGAGGGGGTAAGCGGATTGGCTTCAAAATTTAAGTAATATGGAAAGAAATGTAGAACACCCAAACTGCCATGTGAGTGCTTTGTGGTCCATTCTCTTTGGGGTTTGATTGTTTTGTTTTGTGTTTTGCTTTTGGGGGCTTTTTTCTGTTCAAACCTTAGCAAAGTGAATTGGGTGCAGACATACTTTTTCTATCAGGCATTGAGAGCCTTAGTCATGGTTCCCTCCTTCTACTAGTCAGAATTAGGGCTCCCGCCAAGCTTAACATAGACACTTGCC
Organism: Neomonachus schauinslandi; assembly: GCF_002201575.2. Taxonomy (NCBI): domain Eukaryota; kingdom Metazoa; phylum Chordata; class Mammalia; order Carnivora; family Phocidae; genus Neomonachus; species Neomonachus schauinslandi. The sequence continues at coordinate 24,789,023 of NC_058413.1, read as the reverse complement.
AGAGGTCTCAGTTTCTCAGAGAGTGGGAGAGAGAGCCATCAGCTTCAGAGAAGCTACTGAGAATGCAGATTCCAGGGCCTACTCAGAAACAGAAACCAGAAGCTCTAAACTTAGGGTCACCTAAGTCTGCATCTTCTTAAACCACTGACCCACAGGTTCCTAATAATAACCTTAGGGAAGCCAGAGTCATCTTATAGGAACATTCTTTGTGATTTCAGGTCAGGGGTCTCATGCCTCTTCCTTGGTCTTAGGTAGAAGAAATGAATGTTTGGAGACCTCTTGTACCTTGTATCTGGTTGGCTGTCCCAGATGTTTTAATGAGACTCCCCCACTCTACCCTTTCTTTGGACCCCTTTGAAGGGTCGGCAGGATACCATGACTTGTCTGAAATGGCAGCTGTGGTTGGTGGCTGGGATTCTAAATGGTATGAATCTGAGCATACTTCTGGGAGGACTGGAATATGTTGATTTTTATTATTGCATCCACTTTCCCACAATGTCATCAAGAGGTCTTCTGACAATTAAATAGACTGGAGAAAATAATTGGTAAATCATGAAAATATTCTCAAAATCATAGATACCCAACCAATCCAAACTGGGACTTGAAAATTTTAACTCTTTTCTGCCCATCCAACATTCTGACATTGTTTCTTTGGCTCCTGCCTCAGCGACCTAATGACAGTTTTCAAATATTGCATAATAACTAGCAGATACTTGACAGTCTTCTTTCTGTCTTTTTCCAGAGTAGTTTCAACAGCATGGACTGATGTCAGCAGGATGCATAGAGGTGAGTCCCAGGCTAGCCCCTTCCATCAATCCTCCCTGACACCAGCCTGTTGAGAAAAGGGAGTCAGTCCCTTCCACTCCCCCTTCAGTCGGGGTCCAAGGAAGTAGAAAGAATAATTAGCTGGCTGTACTGGGGCTTTGTGTTTTTTCCCTCTGGTCATAATGGCAGAGTTAGTTCTTAGTATGTGACTCATGCCACAAATTTTTCCTTAAGTGTGTTTTCTTTTAAAAATGAAATTCCACATCCCGGCAAAAGCCACAGTTTAACCGAAGACTAAAGTCGCTTGAAATACAGGGTGAGGAGGAGAAATGGGTCTAGCATTTGGGTTATCTGGCCAAGATCAGCATTTGTCTGATTTAAATATGAACTTGGGCCATCCATATGCCTTTGGGATTTACTTTGTCTAATTAAAGGTACTAGGATAACTGTCTAGACATTCAAAGGAAAGATAGTAATATTTTTGGAAGATTTAAAGATCAAAACCACAAAGGTATTGGAAGAAAATATAAAGTAATATTTTATCATTTTTGGTGGTGATGTTCCTGAGAAAAAAATCGAAATTCCAAATACTAAATGAAAATGCGGACAACTTCGATGATACGCAAATTAAAAACATCTAGGGACAAAAAGCACTGCAAATTTTCAAGACAAGTGTCAGGTGGAGAGGAACATCATTCACAACATGGGACACATGAGTTAATATTTTTATACATGAAGAGAGTTAAAGCCAATCAGGAATGGGCAAATTACCCAACAGGAATTGACCATCACAAACAATTCACAGGGGAGGATGGTCAATAAGAAGGCAAAGAGAGGGCGCCTGGGTGGCTCAGATGGTTAAGCGTCTGCCTTTGGCTCAGGTCATGATCCCAGGGTCCTGGGATCGAGTCCCGCATCGGGTTCCCTGCTCAGTGCAGAGCCTGCTTCTCCCTCTCCCTCTGCCATTCCCTCTGCTTGTGCTCTTCTGTCTATCCCTGTCAAATAAATAAATAATACCTTAAAAAAAAAAGAAGGCAAAGAGATGTTTCGCCTCACTAGTAATTAAAGAAATGCAAAATCAAGGAGATCATTTTTCACCAATAAGATTGGAAAGTATTAAAGTGACTGATAATATCCAGTGCTGGTGAGTAGGTGGGAAAAGGCAGACTCGCACACCAGTTAGTGGGGACATAAACTAACGGACTTTTCTGAGCAGCAAGCTGGTGGTATGTTTTCACACAGTTAGTGTGCTTACCATTGGACTGAGAAATTCCACTTCCATAAATTTATCCTGAAGGGATCATCAGACAAGCTTGCAGAGATGTATTTATAAGGATGCTTGTCACAGCCCTACTTCGTAAACACACTTTAAACGTACATCACAGGGTGGAGGTGGGTTTGCATTGTAGCACCCACAGTGTATTATTATGCCATTTAAAAATAGTAGGAAGATCTATATTGACAGAACTTTTATGATATGTTGACCAGTGAAAAATAGCAGTTTACAACATCTATAAATAGTACAAATTGGGAAAATATAGAACTATTAAGATTAACTAAAAGGGTTGCTATTAATTATCCCTGGGCAACAGAAGAACTGGTGATGTTCATCTTCTTCTTCGAAACTTTATTCACTGTCTGAACTTTTTCACAGTGAGCAAACACCACGCTCATAACCAGAAAACAAATCTAAAACTAAACATAATTGTTTTGGGGGGAAAAAAAAGATTTACTTTCTCTCCAAAGAGAAGGGGATATTTATGGATAGAGATACTTAACCATATGAAATCTATAAGACCAAGTAGGAAAAAGGAAATTTCAGGGTGTTTCCTTTCATCTTGGGAAACTGAACGCAGGGTCTAGATCCCAAGGATTATATATATCCTTAGCGTCTTCTGAAATCCCACATTCTACTAGTACCAAAATCTCATTGATGTGCAAGATGGAAATACGAATTTGGTTTCTCAGGTAGTCACCACTATTGGCCTGCTGGGTCACTTAAGGAAAAGCTGACTGCCTGCTCAGTAGCCTTGGGACCGCTGTCTCACTGTGTCACAGGGTGGCCACCTCACTCGCAAAGCATGGTCACAGGCTCAACAACAAGGACCCGCTACCTGTGATTCCAGAGACGATGCTGAGCTAGGGGCTGCAGAGTTTGATCGCCTTCCCGCCACCTGCTTCATGACCTCGGTCTTAGTTTCATGACCCTTAGTTTTGTGCAGAAATACAAATGACTAGGGCAAGCTGAAACAATAAAACTCTTTTAATCTTTGAAATTCTGAACTGCCACATGTTTCTTATGTACTTGTTTTTGTTTGTTTTTGCTAAATTCAGTCCAAGAAGATATCCAAAAAAAAATTTTTTTTCCCTCTGCATATCTCTGGAGTCCTCATTGGCTTCAGATGCCTGGCAACTTAGTTAATGAAGAAGGAACGGACTCTCAGTCAATGTCAAGTTGAATCGATGTCAACCTGATTTTCTCAAAATCAGTGGGGCAAAATGGTCCACTAGAGGTTCATGCAGAGGTCACAGACCTGACTGACTTCTGGTTTATTTTTTTTTTTAAATCTTACCTAACACGTTTACCATGAAAAATCTCACTTTTTCTACTTTTGAAAAACAACTCCAACAGAGCGGTGTTTTGTGATAGCATTTTTCAAATCACAGGTGGGAGAATTTCTTAAATAGCTTAACATCCTGTCATATCTTTTTGGGAAACATTTAAAATGAAACCAATGCTAGATATGGCGAATTAGGCATGCAGATTAACAGCATGCATTCATCTGGGAAATTTTTCTTTTTAAGATTTTATTTATTTATTTGACAGAGAGATAGAGAGAGAGCACAAGTAGGCAGAGTGGCAGGCAGAGGGAGAGGGAGAAGCAGGCTGTCCACTGAGCAGGGAGCCAGATGCGGGGCTCGATCCCAGGACCCCAGGATCCTGACCCGAGCCAGAGGTGGCCGCTTAACCGACCAAGCCACCCAGGCGCCCCTCGTCTGGGAAATTTAATATGAGGTATTTCCAGGACAGTTGCCTATTCACCAACACCAGCAAACATGTTCATCAGAAAGCTCTTAACTTCCTAGGAGCCAAAAATCCAAAGCATTTACCTTTTTCAGAAATATTTTAATAATACATGAAACACATTCTCACTGAACTTTATGATGAAAGCATTTTGCAAAGAGGAAGTGGCAGAGAGGGGAAAGGAATGAGCAGAGAGAAAGAAAGGTGATTTCTTGTATTCTCTACCTGGAAGCAGTACCCAGCGCAGTGATCCAAGCTTGGAAAATGCCAGCAAAAAAGGAGAAAGGGTTTTTCCTGGTGACTACAAAGTAAATCAAGGGGAGAAAGATGCCCCCATGGATGATGAGGCCCACAATCACCGTGATCATGTACATCCCCAGTTGCCTAGCAACCACTTCTAAGTCCTTGATTGCAATGATCTTTCCACAAATTAGGCAGGCGATACCCAGGGGAGAGTACCTGAAAAACATAAAACAAAAACAAAAAAACATTGAAGAGATCCTTATAGAATTCACAACTTATATCTGGGCCTTACATGTACCATAACCTGAGGAAAACCCTTCACATTTCTGTACCAAGAGTTTTGCTGGAGGAAGTCCTCGATATTCGACAGCTGTTCTCCTTCACTTCAGACTAACTGCACGATCGGAAATCTGTTCAGTGGATCTGGGGGCCCCTGCTCTGATGAAAAATCCAAAGGCGAGCCCTGTTGCTCAGGTGATTTTCAGTAATAGCAGACATTAGCTTTACCATCTCCCAGGTAAGCACCAAGCTTGAGAGGCACAGATGCTTCGAGAATCTTGTTTGGTTTCCCTGTTCCCCCCAACTCCATCCTTGAAAACTGGGAATCCATTTTGAGCTTCCCAGAAAGCTCATTAGCATTTCACCCAGCTATAAGCTGGTGTTGGTGAATTTGCTTTGTTTTTGCCTAGGATGATAGGAAGTTTATTAAAATATGAGAAAGAGAGAGACGGAGACTGAGAGAGACAGAGAAAGGAGACCTACCAAAACAAGAAAACCCTCTGAGCCAGAGAGTCCATTTAGAGAGATGTGGTTTTATTACTTCTACGTCTGAAAGTATCTCTTTCCATACTTGCTCTACCAGGAATGCTGGCTACCCTGCCCTGTGTCTCAGGCAATACAGTAAGACCTCTGCATACATCACCTCATTTCATTTTTACCACAACCCTGAAATCAAGGTATCATTATTCTTATTTGGCAAATGAGGAAATTGAGGTTCAGAAAAGTCAAGACCAGTCCAAGACCACAAAATCAGGAAGTAGAAGGAGAACAGTCTCAGCGCCTGTGACTCTCCAAGGGTTGTTTTCCTCTTACCCAGCCAAATCACTTTCCTTTAATGAGCAATCGGAGCTCTTTGTACATAGGCTGACAGTTTACCATATACCGATTTATTCTACGTAAACTTCTTTCATGCTTCTATCTTGTTATTGTTTGATCGGGAATTTGGAAACAGTTTACTGCTGTCCTCACAAGTGAGGGCACTAACTGTGCTCTCTCTCCTCTTGAGTGTATTTTTCCCATGTTGGGCAACATCCTTTTTTTATTGCCCAATCTGGTAGTGTTGGAGCATAAACTTGTTCAACCTGCGACACCTTCCGACTGAAATGAAAATGTTTGTGGGGAAGTTGATACCTTAGTAAGAATTATGAACTTATTTGAGAAAAAGACTGGGGGAAATGAAGTCCCAAGATAAGGCTCCCGGCTGGGGTAAGGGAATCAGCAAAGGGAGACAGACACCCAAGCCAGATTTGCTGGTTGTTTTTTGTCTGTTTGTTTTTGTTTTTTGCAGTTGTGTCTGAAGCAAGCAAGCCCTTTCTTGGGTAAAGAAAAGATGTGGGTAGAGGGTCCTGAGTGGCTCAGTCAGTTAAGCGTCTACCTTTGGCTCAGGTCCTGATCCCAGTGTCCTAGGACTGAACCCTGCATTGGGCTCCTGGCTCAGCCGGGAGCCTGCTTTTCCCTCTCCTTCTGCCTGCAGCTCCCCCTGCTTGTGTTTGTTCTCTCTCTCTCTCTCTCTCCCTCTGTCAAATAAATAAATAAAATCTTAAAAAAAAAAAAAAGAGGTGGGTAGAGGAGAGTTATATACACAATTACATAAGACATGGAGCTTGTCCAGCCACTTACCAGGTACATGACCCTGCAGTGACTTAATCCCATTTTATAGATGTGCAAGTCGAGGCTTAGGCTAACTCCAACCTCATGGGATTGCTGCAAGGATTGCATTTTTGAGCATGCATATGTATGCACTGTCAAAGTCCCGCCCCCGTCCCTGTCAGCACCATTCTGACTGCTGACCAAGGAATCCTGTGGTCACACATGTACACCATGTCCTCTCCCCCACCATGCTTAAAGAGCCAAGTCTGAGTTAATGTGGCTTTCTAAACCAGCTCATAGACTACTGTTGCCCAATGGCAGATGTTTTTATGAGCAAAATACTTTGTCAAGAGGAAGCTTCTGAAAGAGCTGATTTGTAAATGACAAGACTTAGTGAAGACCTTAGAATAACTCTCTTCCCTTATGAGCATCCAGCCTGTAGCCTCCATGTCTTTGAAGGCTGGCAGTGTCTGAGGGCTGTTTCCACAGGCATTAGGGAACTATGTCCTTAAACCCTTGGCTTTCTCACCATTTTACACTCTCCTGGTGTGCCCATGGTCACAACATCTCCTAGATCAGTGGGGTTGTCTCAGGGGCCAAGTCTTTGTGCCAGGAGGTTGTAAGTAATGAGTATAATACACCTTCCCATAAAGCCAACTAGCATTTATCTTCATAAACCAAGAGATCAATTCTTTTCCAAGTACAACCACCCTTTAAAGATGTCCAGAAAAACACAACTATGAGCTGTTCTGGGAGCCATTCAATTTTCCTGCTCTTCTGGAAACGCAATTTGCAGAATGGAGAAAAAGTATTTTCAAGACTCTTTGCCAAGCAAGACCAGCTATCCAGTCCCCCTGGAGAACCCATTTGAGCCACAGCCAAATGAATCAGAGAGAGGAAACATGTTACCTCCAGGCACTCAGCTTGCTGGGAGAAATATGAGTTCCCACTGTCAATGGAGAGTGTTACTCAAAGGCCAGAAGGTAGAGTGTCAGGGTAAATAAATAGGCAAGCAGGGACCTTAGTTAACCCAAACATCTTGGTCTCCAGAACGAGAATGAGCATTAATTCGGACAAGGAAAGAGGCTTTATCCTCTATGGTGCCTTTTAGGGCCATTACTTCCCTGCACCTGTTTTCAAAATGAGTAGCTTAAGCTTCCACTCAGGAGCTGGAGCTTCTGAACTCCTGGGTTTCTATATAATTATCTCACTGAAAATGACACTCCACGGAAAGGAAAAGGACAAATGCCCAAGATTCAAGGTTACCACGCAAAGCTTCTGAGTTGAAGCAAACAATCGAAGCCATAAGCCAAAGTGCATGAAGAGAGGGCTCCAGTAAGCTCCTGAAGCCAAATGGTACCCAGGAATCATTGGACCCATTTCTAAATTAGAAGGGCATGACTGCAGGGCAGGGAGAGAGAATACCTTCTACACTGTCCTTAGGCTACTTGTATCTGCAGCTCTGGGCACTGTGGCCAAAGCCACTGATTAATCTAGGACTGGCCTGTCAAGTCTTTTTCTTCCTGTTGCATCATCCATTCTTGCCTCCATCCACTTGGTACCTCTGTCCTTGTCATCTTCAGGTTCCCTCCCACCAAGTTGCCTTTCCCAAGACTGCTCTCCACTCCACCAACAAAAACTCATACACAGAATTTAACATACCCAGACCTCAGTATCTCTGTGCATTCATAGACACCAGCTTCAGAATCAACCTGGCCTGCTTGGTAACAACATGGATTCCCCAGGCCCACCACATATCTACTGAGTTAGAATTTCCTGGAGCTGGCCTAGGGGGCATTTATATTTTAAACAAGTTTAAAACCATCCATCCATCCAGTCATCTTTCTATCATCCATCCATCCATCCATTCCTGATGTGTTTGGAAACCAATGTTTGAAGGGATAAAATCTGCTCTACAA